>NC_091979.1:265471092-265726224 GCF_044704955.1 Pristiophorus japonicus
GGCAGCTCGCTACCATCTTCTTAAAGGCAATTAGGGATGGACAATAAATGCTGGCCTTGCCCACAAAGACATCCACATCCCAGAACGTAAAAAAAAACACATTTTGATTAGGTTCAGTTAATTGTTTTGAGTTTATATGAATTCACATTCAGGTACAGACTATGCAAACCTGACTTAAGCAAATTCCTGGTAAAAATAAGCAAATTGTTGCAAATGACCAATCTGTTCCTAGAATAGCTGATCATCATCACCATAGGCAGTCCCTCAGAATCGAGGAAGACTTGCTTCCACTCTTAGCATGAGTTCTTAGGTGGCTGTACAGTCCAATATGAGAACCACAGTCTCTAACAGGTGGGACAGACAGTGGTTGAAGGAAACGGTAGGCGGAGAGTCCGGTTTGCCGCACGCTCTTTCTGCTCCTGCGCATAAGTTCTGCATGCTCTCGGCGACGAGACTCAAGGAGCTCGGCGCCCTCCCGATGCACTTCCTCCACTTAGGGCGGTCTTTGGCCAGGGGCTCCCAGGTGTCAGTGGGGATGTCGCATTTTATCAGGGAGGCTTTGAGGGTGTCCTTGTAACGTTTCCTCTGCCCGCCTTTGGCTCATTGGTGTGGACAAGTTCCGAGTAGAGCGCTTGCTTTGGGAGTCTCGTCTCTGACATGCAAACTAGGTGACCTGCCCAGCGGAGCTGATCAAGTATGGTCATTGCTTCAATGCTGGGGATGTTGGCCTGGACGAAGACGCCAACGTTGGTGCATCTGTCCTCCCAGGGGATTTGTAGGGTCTTGCGGAGACATCGTTGGTGGCATTTCTCCAGCAAATTGAGGTGTCTACTGTACATGGTCCACGTCTCTGAGCCATACAGGAGGGCAGGTATTACTACGACCATGAGCTTGGTGACAGTTTTGAGGGCCTGGTCTTCAAACACTCTTTTCCTCAGGTGGCCAAAGGCTGCACTGGCGCACTGCAGGCGGTGTTGGATCTCAACGTCAATGTCTGCTCTTGTTGATAGGAGGCTCCCGAGGTATGGGAAGTGTTCCATGTTGTCCAGGGAAGAACATAAGAACACAAGAAATAGGAGCAGGAGTAGGCCATTTGGCTTTTTGAACTTGCTCAGCTATTCAACAAGATTGTGACTGATCCTCTAGTTCAACTCCATCTTCCTGCACTATACCCATATCCCTTGATTCCCTTAATGTCCAAGAATGTATTGATCTTTGTCTTCAATATATAGTTAGTCCTGTGGCCCCCCCCCATAACATGCCATCATTTTGTCTGTCCCAAATTGTTTAAAATAATATTTCATTGTCTGTAGAGACAGTTATGCAGCCTTAATAATAGCACTGGCTTCATATTCAGAAGGTCACCATGGCTTTGAACCATAAGAATGCATGTCACTTGAAGCCACCTGCTGTTCAGAGCTTTCCAGCCAGATGGAATGCCTTAAGATAGCTGCACCATTGCATCATTGGGTAAGGACAGCTGGGATCTCTATTCCACACAGCTGCCTATTGCCCAGCCTGAAAGTGAGGTCTCTGTTGAAAAGGCCCAGCCTCCACCATTTGACAGAAAAGGTATCCGCTCCCCTGATGGCTTAAGTGCTTAAATGCGCAGCGTGGTGTGGTACTGGGCTATGCAGTGAGGTCCCTGGTTTAATCCTTCATCTTTCCTGATCTCAGCTGGGGCAGCAGTGTAAATGCTGCTTTTTGCCTCAGTGATTCTAAGCTACTGAGAGGAAAGAAATCAGTTAGAGACCCTGCTCTTGATCGATACCCAGTGACCCCTCCTGGAAGTAAATGCAACAAGGCTGTAAATCTGAAATAAAAATAGAAAATCCTGGGCTGTCATTGCCATGGCCATCTTCCCTTTGTATCTTTCAGTAGATGGGATTAACTTTACCAAGTGTGGGGGCTGAATCAGATTTTGTGTGGAAGGAAAAATGATTAAATGCAACAAGGGCACAGTATATTAAACACATATTGAAAAGAAAATCTGTCTGAGATTCTGAAAAAAAAATGTAATGTAATGAATAGTTATAAAGAACCACATTAATTCACAGCTCATCGTCACATTGTCACAAATATTCTAAAAGGTATCAAAAGCGTTAGAAACACTTCCATCTATTAGGAATATGTAACCAGTTCAGCTCAATAGGAAATTTATTTGAACAGCAAAAATCATTAAAATCAGCAGGAAACTTGGAATCAATCCTGTTTTTTTCTGATGATTTCAGTTCACTTCAAAGAAAAAAACAATGATTCCGTTATACGTCAGATCCTTGACTGAAATACCACGTGACTGAAGTTTTGTGCTTTGTGACATCCCTAAATTTAAGAATCCCTTTTGCAGCTCAGATGTTTTCAGTGAGAGGTTCTCTGTTTGAATGATGTTGTAATTATCAATATGATGCTCAATCTTTCTGAAATTAAGTAATATTTTGGAACCATTCTTAATTCAATTCTGACTTTTTTTCGCACCGCACTAACAGTAACACTGGGGTGAAACACACTAGACGCATGCTCTCATCAATTTTGCAGCACTAAATTTGATTTGCACCTGATTTGAAATCTGCCCAGAAAGCTTTCTTCATTAGTGCGGAGTGAAGTACAGCAGATCAAGGTTGGGCATCCATGGTAATTGAGTTAGCGCCGAGGACACTGCTGGTGAATGTATACTGGGCCACTGCATTCTGCACATGACTCCTTAGGCATTTAGGTGAAGGTCTCATCTATCACATCCTGCCTATGACTCTCATTGTCTTGTTGTTTCAGTGGCAATCTCTTCCAAATCATTGGAACCCAGTCTCATTTTAAGATAATTTTCACATATCAACATGACACTGTCACACAGAATATGTAAAAACACTGTGGGTCACCCTAGAAGCTTGGATAGAAGATTCAGTGTTGTGTTATTTGAACGAGGATTTTGTGAAATGGATATCTGCATAATTTTCTGATCCCCATTTGCCAGTTCCATGCTGACCAGATATTTTCCCTACTGCTCCTTTAAGCACATCTGTGCCTAAATTTGATGGGCCAGGACTAAATTCTACATTCAGTGTAGTCATTTGATTTTATAAAGTAAAATTCAAACTGTGCTTTAATTGCTTATCTTACTGCAGTTTGTCCCAATCATTCAACATTTGCATTTGTTATTGCCTGTAAACTTTCCTGTACATCAGGCAATAGCAGAACACTAAATGTATATAATCTTAAAAAGCTACCAGATCCCTCACCTCATCAATTTGCAGTCTCATCTGCGTCCCAGGCCTTGACGAGATAATTGTCTCAACGTCCTGATCAGCCATTCTGGGGTCGTTGGCCCACTGTTTTTCTAATAAACAAAAAATCCATATCGTTATCACTTACAAGTGACAAAATTACAGATTTATGAGCTCAATTCCATCCATGCAGTTTCTGATCAATAACATTTAAATTTTGTTCTAAATTTTAAGCTTTCTATATATGGTTACTCTCTTGTGCAGTTTTTTCCTTAATTAGTTGTCATTTTCATCAAGCATTTGAAAAATATCTGCTTTTTCTTTCAAGATTTGCCCTCTCCCCACCCGTAAATGATTAATTCTTGACCCAAAGGGTGCATAGGCAATTAACCAATACCACTCTGCCAGCAGCCATTAGAGATGTACAAAAATGGCTCATAGTGACTCAATCACCAATTTTTCTTTCCTTCCCAATGTGAAAGAGCTAAATCCTTTGCGCAGGGGAGTAGCCATGGATGGGCCTGGGTGAATCACCAGATTAGCATCCAGGTGCACTCAAATTTGTGTAAAGACCACTCAGGCAAAATGCAGCAACAGTAGAGGAGTCTAGCGTATTACTGTGTAAAACTGACAGCAACTTCTGGGGTCCCCACATGCGCAGTTATGTGCGTAAATCTGGAAGTTGCTGTCAGTGATATTCTCCTTTGTCAGCTGTGGCTCAGTGGGAAGCACTCTCACCTCTGGGTCAGAAGGTTGTGGGTTCAAGTCCCACTCCAGGGACGAGCACATAAATCTAGGCTGACACTCCAGTGCAATACTGAGGGAGTGTTGCGCTGTTTGAGGTGTCGTCAAGTGAACGTAAAAGATCCCACGGCACTATTTCGACGAGCAGGGGAGTTATCCCTGGTGTCCTGGTCAATATTTATCCCTCAATCAACATAACAAAAACGGATTATCTGATCAATATCACAATGCTGTTTGTGGGAGCTTGCTTGTGTGCAAATTGCTGCTGCGTTTCCTACGTTACAACAGTACTTCATTGGCTATAAAGTGCTTCGAGACGTCCGGTGGCCGTGAAAGGCGCTATATAAATCCAGTCTTTCTTTTCCTTCTCCACAGGGTGTGTTGTTGCAGTCTTCCCAGATGGAATCATTTAGAAATCACTGATTTGTTGTGAAATTCAGTTAGTTACACACTATTCTCACTATAAGGAGCAATGATAAAGTTAAGCCTTGTTCAATCAGGAGTAACTGAGTTTTTAACGGTGTACAAAGTCATAATTACTGCTGAACAACCTCTCTGGCCTTGAAAAACTAATTTTACAAGTGTGGAGTCTCATTCTGTCAGAAGAATATTTAACATTTTTAATAAAATATATATATGTTAAGATTTTGTTCTGATATTTATGTTTCTCACTTAAACCCATGTGTAGGTCCCTCTTTATTTAACTTTCTGTACGATGATTTAAATGTGATTCATATTCCCTGCAATTACTTCCTGCTTTGCTGCCTGTCAGAATTCTTCAATTTGATTGGATATTCAACCTGCTTGCTGACTGCTGCCACAGGTCTCCTGTAGAAGGCGCCAAATTCAAACTGACATCAAAAATGAGGAAGTCTATGCTCTAGACCCTGTTGAATCTTTTTGTGGGCAGCTTTTTTTGAGGTCAGCGGTGAGTGCCGTTACCTCATCACAGTCCACAAAATCTGGGACAATATAAATAGTTTGCGATTGTGTCAAACCCTTGATCATTGAACCATCCACCTTAAGTTAGGGCCCACTCAAATTTACATTCCTAGCTAATCCACTGCTTCATGACACTAAGGTACAAATCTACATTGTAACATTCAATTACATTTTGCACTATCAACTCATTGCAGACTATCATTTTCGAATAATATGAGTGATACCGTGATGCAGTATTTTAGGACACTAATGCTCAGTGCTATACAGGAGCAGTGTACATAAGTTCAATTTTAATGGTTGGATAATTGTATGTAGCATCTGCCCAATTTTCGATAAGCGGCTTTTGGTGGTTGAAGTTCTTTGCTAGCACTGCAGGCGCAGAATATCAGCTCTCTGAAACCAAAGTTATACTGAGACCTTCCACGTTGATATACAGCCAAATCTGTTTCGTATCTACACAAACATGTTATTGTAACTACCCCCTAACTTATATTTTGAGAGAGACTTAGGAGATGGTAACTAGAGGTGCAGAGGGATTGTAATGAGTGGGTAATAAAGTTATATGCTGCAGTGCTGCTTTCTCCATTGAGTCTGGTTTATAGGCTCCCATTATAGTGAATGCATTAAATTCCCTCTCCCTAAAATTAATGCTAGAAAGCACAACCTACTGCTGACCACTCTAAGATTCCTGAATGCACTGTGGTGTTCCTACTTAATTTAGTTGAAGAGGAAGTGCCAGCTAAACTCAGACTGAGGAATATCAGCCAACACCAGCAGAGAATCTTGACAGCATTTCATTTTAAAATTGTTCTGTAAATGGATCATTCCTAGTGGTCCGTGCAGGAGTTCAGAAAAAGGTGAGTGGGGGGAATCACCATGTGCAGGAAGCAATGTCTCTCTGGAGAATTTGAAAACTTGACATTACAATCTGAATTTCAATGCTTCCCTGACTAATATTTTCTGAGAGATTATCCCATCCACCTCATGCATTCTTCTTGTTACTAAATGGTATATAATTCAAAGGTACTTAAAGGGCACAACTGAGCATAGTCACTTTATCTCTTTATATATTACGAGTCCATGGTGCACATTTAACCCAAGGTACCTACTTGTACACGCATTGAATATTGTCACTTACTGAGATTTATCCAACGATCCAGCTTTCTCCAGTTGTCCAGTTCATCCATTCTGTGCTCTTTGAATGCATTTTCTAAAGCAGACCTGTATTCACTCCTTCTGGTTGAAGCGTTGTGACTAAATTTTGATGCTATCCCATTATTTGCAAGTTCCTGAGAAGCAGACCTTTCACTACACAGCCCTCTGCTCGACAGCCTGGAAACTCCCAGCACTGAAATAGTTTCAGGATTGCCCAGCCTCGACAGAGGATGTTGTACTTCAGGAAACCTGGATGGCAATCCTAAATGTGAAGCTGGTCTAGTAATGCTTACCTGAGCCATTTTGGTTATCTTTATCTGAACAAATACTAAATCACCATGATTAGAAAAGCATTCCTCTCCTTGCAGCAAATGGGGACTCTAGCCACAGCAACAACTTTGCGTTGCTACAGGCAACCTCAATTCTATACCTCTGAAAGGAATTAGTTGCAGGGGAGCTCTGACTGAATGACTGTCTCTTAAAGGGTTGCACTAAATTAAACATAGGTCTGCTATTACTGAACTAATGTTGTGTCATTAGCAGAGAACTCAGTAGTTTGTGGCTATGTGTCACATCTTTGACGTTCTTTGAACAAAAGCATTTGTTTATTAATTACTCGTCCCTTTTGTATTTGAATACTACTGTTTCTGCTACTTTTATGAATGTCTGAATTTACACTGTAGTAATGATTTTAAGCCCATTTATAATTGTCCTTTCTGATGAGTTTTCCTTTTAATAGTATTACTCTTGAAGGACCACCACAGTATCTCTTCCTGCAAAACTCTGCTGCCTATACCCTATCCCACACCAGGCCCCGTTCGCCATCACCCTTGGTGCTTGACGAGCTACATTGGCTCCCGGTCTCCCAGTGCCTTAAATTAAATTCCTCCTATGGCCTCGCCCTTCCCTATCTCTGTAACTTACTCCAGTACTACTTCCCTCCAAGAACACTGCATTCTTCCAACTCCCTATGCTCTAGAATTCCATCCCTAAACCTTTCTGCAACCTCACCTCCACCTCCTTCTTTAAGACCTGCTTTAAAACCAACCTCTTTGACCAAGCTTTTGGTGACCTTGATCATCATCCCTATCATCATCATAGGCAGTCCCTCGGAATCGAGGAAGACTTGCTTCCACTCCTGAAGTGAGTTCTTTGGTGGCTGAACAGTCCAATACGAGAGCCACAGACTCTGTCACAGGTGGGACAGATAGTCGTTGAGGGAAGGGGTGGGTGGGACTGGTTTGCCGCACGCTCTTTCCGCTGCCAGCGCGATTTCTGCACGCTCTCGGCGTTGAGACTCGAAATGCTCAATGCCCTCCCAGATGCACTTTCTCCACTTAGGGCGGTCTTTGGCCAGAGACTCCCAGGTGTCAGTGGGAATGTAGCACTTTATCAGGGAAGCTTTGAGGGTGTCCTTGTAACGTTTCTGTTGTGTATCTGTAAAGCATGCACTCCCATGTTCCGCCACCAGGGAGCTCATCCCCTGAAGTCCCAAGGGATCCCAGCATCCCTTGGGAGCACTGTATATAAGCCGGCCCCTAAGGCCTGTTCCTCACTCTGGAGTGTCTTAATAAAGACTGCGGTCACTGTTACTTTAACCTCCCTGTGTGCAGTCTCATCTGTGTTAGGAACACAATAACTGGCGACGAGTATACGAATCCAACGCAAAGATGCAGCAAACTGTGGGCATCCTGGAGAAGTTCTCGGAGGGTGAGGACTGGGAAGCCTATGTCGAATGGCTAGACCAGTACTTTGTAGCCAACGAGCTGGACGGAGAAGGAAGTGCTACAAAAAGGAGAGCGGTCCTCCTCACGGTCTGCGGGGCACCGACCTACAGCCTCATGAAGAATCTTCTGGCTCTGGTGAAACCCATAGATAAGTCATATGAGGAGCTGTGTACACTGGTTTGGGAGCACCTTAACCCAAGGGAGAGCGTGCTGAATGCATGGTATCGGTTCCATACGTGCCAGCGATCTGAAGGTCAGGAAGTGGCGATCTACGTCGCCGAGCTAAGGTGACTTGCATGACAATGTGAGTTTCATGGCTACCTGGAGCAGATGCTCAGAGACTTTTTTGTACTGGGCATTGGCCATGAGACCATCCTACGAAAACGTTTGACTGTAGAGACACCGACCCTCAGTAAGGCCATTGCGATAGCACAGGCGTTTATGTCCACCAGTGATAACACTAAACAAATCTCTCAGCACACAAGTGCTAGCAATGTTCATAAATTAACTGCAACTGTGTTTGCAAGCAGAAATGAACAGGGCAGAAACTACGAGCCTGCAACTGCCAGCAGGCCTCACGTGACCCAGATGACTCAGAGTCCGCAACAAAGGATGAATGCAAGGCAATTCACACCTTGTTGTGGAGGCTTCCATTCAGCCTATTCATGCCGCTTCAAAGGGTATGTTTGCAAGAGCTGTGGAACAATGGGGCACCTGCAAAACCTGCTAACCACCACGTGGCAGAGGAAGATCGGTCTATGGTGGATCAAAGCAATTTCAAGCCTCAGAGAGAGGAAGCAGTGTCATGTATGTAACCACAATGTAATACCACTGTATTACTGTATACACTCAACCTAGATGCACACCTTGACCACAAGGGATGAACTTGTGGGAGACGCTCCTTACCTGATCACACAGGTATAAAAAGGGAGGTCCCACGCAGGGGTATCGTCTTTGGAGTCCTGAGAATAAAGAGTTAAGATCACAGAGTGACCTTGTCCCCAGAATGTGCCTCGTGTGGTTTCATACTGTAGAGTAAGGACTTTACATTGGCGACGAGAAACGGGAATTCACGACCCACGAGAATGGCCACCGGTAGCCGAGAGGAACGGTACTGTGTTGGGGAAGGCTGGGACGATTTTGTCAAGAGGCTTCAGCAAAGCTTCGTTATGAAAGAATGGCTGGGGGATGCAACGACCGACAAGCGAAGAGCTCATCTTTTGACCAGCTACGGATCAAAGACTTACGCGCTTATGAAGGACTTACTAGCACCCGAAAAGCCGGCGGACCAAACTTTGAAGAACTTAGCAAATTGATCGGGGAGCACCTCAAACCGGCAAGTAGCATACATATGATTCTACACCCAACGACGCCATGAAGGACAGAGCATACCGGACTTCGTAGCGGACCTCCGGCGTTTGGCCAGCCTCTGTAAGTTCACAGACGCCTGCAGTGGGGAGATGCTAAGGGACTTCTTTATCGAGAGCATCGGTCATGCGGGAATTTTCCGCAAGTTAATTGAGACCAAGGATTTGACCTTGGAAGCGGTGGCGTTGATGGCTCAAACTTTCATGGCGGGGGAGGAAGAGACGAAAATAATACACGCGCGCAATTCTGCCTCTAACGCGGCGATGGATCAGGGAGTCAACATCATCAATGCGACTCAGAGCCCCGCAGGCAGGCAGGGACAGTCCGACACTCCCCAGGCAGCAATAGACCCCAGAGTAGGACTTCAACAGAAGCAATGGCAGGCTGAACAGACATTCACTCCATCACAAGGAATAATGCAGCCTGGGATGGGGCCACTGACACCCACCAATAGGGTACTTAAGAGCAGTCAAAGGGACAGTCAGCACGGAATGCCTGGCCATAGTCCCTTTGTTCCCAACAATGGAAACTTTAACTCATGCTGGAGGTGTGGGGGAAAACACTCAGCTAGATCTTGCAGATTTCAACAGTTTGTCTGCAGGAACTGCAATCCCAGTGGCCACTTAGCTCGAATGTGCAGGAATATATGAGGCGGATGGACCAGAAGAGGGTTCTTTGAGGCAGGATGACTTTTGGGGCAAATTGATGGACGCCAAGGTTCAGCGGGTCCATGTGGCGAATACTCACATTTCATACACCAAAACGTCACCAATGATGATGAGGGTTTTATTAAACGGTATCCCAGTACACATGGAGCTTGACACTGGGGCCAGCCAGTCACTCATGAGCGTTCAGCAATTTGAGAAGCTATGGCCACTTAAAGCCAGTAGACCCAAATTAGCACGTATTGAGACACAATTACGGACTTACACTAAAGAAATCATTCCGGTGCTAGGCAGTGCAATGTTGGCTGTCACACACAATGGGTTAGTGAATCGGCTACTGCTTTGGATTGTCCCGGGCAATGGTCCCGCACTGTTGGGGAGGAGCTGGTTAACTGAGATGAACTGGAAATGGGGGGATGTTCACGCAATGTCATCTGTGGAGTGAAGTTCGTGCTCACAAGTCCTACAACAATTCGATTCACTATTCTAACCTGGCGTTGGGACTTTCAAAGACACTAAAGTAAGGATACACATCACCCCGGACGCCAGGCCAGTGCACCACAAAGCCAGAGCGGTGCCGTATGTGATGTGGGAAACGATCGAGAGTGAATTGGACCGGCTGTTGAGAGAGGGCATCATCTTGCCTGTTGAATTCAGCGACTGGGCGAGCCCTATCGTTCCCGTCCTAAAAGCGGATGGCTCAGTCAGGATCTGTAGCGACTACAAGGCCACCATCAATCGGGTGTCCCTACAAGATCAATACCCGCTCCCGAGAGCGGAGGACCTCTTCGCCACGCTGGCAGGCGGCAAGCTGTTCACTAAGTTGGACCTCACTTCAGCCTATATGACCCAGGAACTGGCCGACAAACCTAAACCACTGACCACCATCACCACACACAAGGGACTGTTCGTTTATAACAGGTGCCCGTTTGGCATTCGATCAGCGGTCGCGATTTTTCAACGAAACATGGAAAGCCTGCTTAAATCCATTCCTGGAATGATCGTATTCCAGGACGACATCCTCATCATGGGTCGAGACACCGAGGAACACCTCCACAAGGAGGTTCTACGCCGACTGGACCGGGTAGGCTTGCGACTCAAGAAGTTTAAATGTGTGTTCTTAGCTCCTGAGGTTGAGTTTCTGGGCAGGAGGGTTGCTGCAGATGGGATTCGGCCCACCGAATCCAAAACAGAGGCGATTCGACGAGCACCCAGGCCCTGCAACACATTGGAGTTGCGTTCATTCCTGGGACTGTTGAACTATTTCGGGAACTTTCTGCCGAACTTGAGCACGTTGTTGGAGCCGCTACACGCGCTCCTGCGTAAGGGTTGCGATTGGTTTTGGGGAGACTGTGAGGAACGGGCTTTTGATCGGGCACGTAACCTACTTTGTTCAAACAAGTTGTTAACCCTGTACGACCCCTGTAAAAAATTGGTTCTGACATGTGATGCAACGTCCTATGGGTTTGGGTGCATGTTGCAGCAGGGCAATGCTGAGGGTCAACTACAACCTGTGGCTTATGCCTCCAGGTCGCTCTCTCAAGCAGAACGGGGATATGGGATGGTCGAGAAGGAAGCACTTGTATGGGTCTATGGTGTAAAAAAAATGCATCAGTACCTATTTGGTAGGAAGTTTGAATTAGAGACGGACCACAAGCCATTAACATCCCTGTTGTCAGACAGCAAGGCTATCAATGCCAACGCATCAGCTTGCATACAGCGATGGGCTCTCACGCTGGCTGCGTATGACTACTCCATCCGGCACCGGCCCGACACTGAAAATTGCGCTGATGCGCTCAGCAGGCTTCCACTGGCCACCACTGAGGGGACAGCGGAGCAAGCGCTGAGATGGTCATGGCTGTCGATGCCTTTGACAGTGCAGGCTCCCCCATCACAGCCCGCCAGATCAAAATCTGGACTAACAGAGATCCCCTCCTATCTCTGATTAGGAAATGTGTCCTGACTGGGGATGGGCGCCCGCACACGGAGCATGCCCTGAGGTGATCAGACCGTTCCACAGACGGGTGGATGAGCTCTTCATCCAAGCCGACTGCCTGCTATGGGACAGCCGGGTAGTTATGCCCCAGAAGGGCAGGGAGGCATTCATCAGGGAACTTCACAGCGAGCACCCAGGCATTGTGCTGATGAAGGCGATTGCCCGGTCACACGTTTGGTGGCCTGGAATTGATTCAGACCTGGAACACTGTGTTTGCAGGTGCACGATGTGTGCCCAGCTAGGTAATGCCCCCAGGGAGGCCCTGCTCAGCCCGTGGCCCTGGCCCACCAGGCCATGGTCACACATTCATGTTGACTACGCGGGCCCGTTCATGGGTAAGATGTTCCTTATTGTGGTAGATGCATACTTGAAATGGATCGAGTGCATCATTCTGAATTCATGCACATCATCCACCACCATGGAAAGCCTACGTGCGATCTTTGCAACCCATGACTTGCCGGACATCCTGATTAGTGATAATGGCCCATGTTTCACAAGCTACGAATTCCGAGAGTTTATGTCGGGCAATGGCATCAACCACATCAGGACTGCGCCGTTCAAGCCGGCCTCCAATAGCCAGGTGGAACGTGCGGTCCAAATCATTAAGCAAGGTATGCTCAGGATTCAATGCCGCCTGTCGCGTCTCCTGCTGGTCTATAGATCCTGACCACACTCGCTCACGGGGGTCCCGCCCGCAGAGCTACTAATGAAACAGACACTCAAAACTCGGTTGTTCCTCATTCACCCAGTCCTGAGGGCAAGCGCAAGTCACAAAACGAGTACCATAACCGTAATTCGAGAGGGAGATGAATAGAAATAAATGATCCCGTATTCGTCCTCAATCACGCCATGGGGCCCAACTGGCTTGAGGGCACTGTAGTTGACAAAGAGGGGAATAGGGTCATCGTGGTAAAACTCAACAATGGCCAGATATGCCGTAAGCATCTGGACCAAGTAAATAAAGGCTCAACATCGACACGGAGGAATCTGAAGAAGACCACGAGATGGAACTCACAACACCGCCAGTGAATGAGCAACAAGAGCAATCAGAAGAATGCACAGTCCCTGCGGTCAGCCCGGACAGGCCGGAATCACCACAGGGGACAGACACTCACATCAGTGTCCAACAACCAGAGCCCCAACTGCGGCGCTCCACAAGGGAGCATAGACCACCCGAAAGACTAAACCTATGATCCCAATAAGACTTTGGGGAGGAGGTGATGTCATGTATGTAACCACAATGTAACACCATTGTATTACTGTATACACTCAACCTAGATGCACACCTTGACCACAAGGGGTGAACTTGTGGGAGACACTCCTTACCTGATCACACAGGTATAAAAAGGGAGGTCCCACGCAGGGTCATCGTCTTTGGAGTCCTGTGAATAAAGAGTTACGGTCACAGAGTGACCTTGTCCCCAAAATGTGCCTCGTGTGGTTTCATACTGTAGAGTAAGGACTTTACAGGCAGATGCTGAAGTACACGGGGTTCACACATTTTTGACAAAATGTCCACCTATAATTCTAAACATAAAATTGAATGGCTTACCCGTAGCCATGGAACTGGACACTGGCGCTAGCCAATCCATCATGAGTAAAAAGATGTTTGAGGGACTGTGGTGCAACAAGGCATTCAGACCAGCCCTGAGCCCCATCCAAACAAAACTGAGAACGTACACCAAAGAGCTCATCACTGTCCTGGGCAGCGCCATGGTCAAGGTCACCTACGAGGGCACGGTGCACGAACTGCCACTCTGGATTGTCCCGGGCGATGGCCCCACACTGCTTGGAAGGAGCTGGCTGGGCAAAATCCGCTGGAACTGGGATGACATCCGAGCGCTATCACATGTTGATGAGGCCTCATGTTCCCAGGTTCTTAACAAATTTCCTTCCCTTTTTGAGCCAGGCATTGGAAACTTTTTCGGGGTGAAGGTGCAGATGCACTTGGTCCCAGAGGCACGACCCATTCACCACAAGGCGCGAGCGGTACCTCACATGATGAGGGAGAGAGTGGAAATCGCGCTGGACAGACTGCAACGCGAGGGCATCATCTCCCCAGTGGAATTCAGTGAGTGGGCCAGCCCGATTGTTACAATACTCAAAAGTGATGGCACGGTCAGGATTTGCGGCGATTGTAAAATAACTATTAATCGTTTCTCGCTACAGGACCAATACCCACTACCTAAGGCAGACGACCTATTTGCGACGCTGGCAGGAGGCAAGACGTTCACGAAGCTCAACCTGACTTCGGCCGACATGACGCAGGAGCTGAAGGAGTCTTCGAAGGGCCTCACCTGCATCAACACGCACAAGGGACTGTTCATCTACAACAGATGCCCGTTTGGAATTCGGTCGGCTGCAGCGATCTTCCAGAGAAACATGGAGAGCCGACTCAAGTCAGTACCACACACGGTGGTCTTTCAGGACGACATATTAGTCACAGGTCGGGACACTGTCGAGCACCTACAAAACCTGGAGAAGGTCCTCCAGCGTTTGGATCGCGTAGGGTTGCGGCTGAAGAGGTCGAAATGCATCTTCATGGCAACAGAAGTGGAGTTTTTGGGGAGAAGGATTGCGGCGGACGGCATTCAGCCCATAGACACCAAAACAGAGGCTATCAGGAACGCGCCTTGGCCACAGAATGTCACGGAGCTGCGGTCGTTCTTGGGACTCCTCAACTATTTTGGTAACTTCCTACCAGGGTTAAGCACCCTCTTAGAGTCCCTACATGTGTTATTGCATAAAGGTGAGAACTGGGTATGGGGGAAAAAAGCAAGTAATTGCTTTTGAGAAAACCAGAAACATTTTATGCTCCAACAAGCTGCTTGTATTGTATAATCCGTGTAAAAGACTCGTGCTAGCATGTGATGCGTTGTTGTACGGAGTCGGGTGTGTATTACAACAAGCTAACATTGCGGGGAAGTTGAAACCTGTCGCCTATGCCTCCAGGAGCTTGTCTAAGGCCTAGAGGGCCTACAGCATGATTGAGAAAGAGGCATTAGCGTGGGTGTTTGCGGTAAAGAAAATTTATCAGTACCTCTTTGGTCTCAAATTTGAGCTGGAAACCGATCACAAGCCCCTTATATCCCTGTTCGCTGAAAACAAGGGGATAAATATTAATGCCTCAGCCCGCATACAAAGGTGGGCACTCGCGCAATCAGCATATAACTATACCATCCGCCACAGGTCAGGCACCGAGAACTGTGCGGATGCTCTCAGTCGGCTACCATTGACCACCACGGGGGTGGAAATGGCGCAGTCTGCAAAGTTGTTGATGGTGGCGCAGCCCGCAGACTTGTTGATGGTCATGGAAGTGTTTGAAAATGATAAATCACCTGTCACTGCCCGCCAGATTAGGATTTGGACCAGCCAAGATCCTCTGCTGTCCCTAGTAAAAAAACTGTGTACTGCATGGGAGCTGGGCCAGCATCCCTGTTGAAATGCAAAAGCTAATCAAGCCATTCCAGCGGCGAAAGGACGAGCTGTCTATTCAGGCAGACTGCCTATTGTGGGTTAACCGCGTAGTGCTACCAAAAAAGGGCAGGGAGACGTTCATCTCGGATCTCCACAGCACACACCCGGGTATAGTAATGATGAAAGCGATAGCCAGATCCCACGTGTGGTGGCCCGATATCGACTGTGACTTAGAGTCCTGTGTACGGCAATGCAGCGTGGGTGCTCAGTTGAGCAACGCGCCCAGAGAGGCACCACTAAGTTTGTGGTCCTGGCCCTCCAGATCATGGTCGAGGATCCATGTCGACTATGCGGGCCCGTTTCTCGGTAAAATGTTCCTGGTGGTGGCAGATGCTTTTTCAAAATGGATTGAATGTGAAATAATGTCGGCAAGCACTGCCACCGCCACCATTGAAAGCCTGAGGGCCATGTTTGCCACCCACGGCCTGCCTGACACACTGGTCAGTGACAACGGGCCATGTTTCACCAGTGTCGAATTTAAAGAATTCATGACCCGTAATGGGATCAAACATGTCACCTCGGCCCCGTTTAAACCAGCATCCAATGGACAGGCAGAACGGGCAATACAAACAATCAAACAGAGCCTTAAACAAGTCACAGAAGGCTCACTCCAAACCCGTCTGTCCCGAGTACTGCTCAGCTACCGCATGAGACCCCACTCGCTCACAGGGGTGCCCCCGGCTGAGCTACTCATGAAAAGGACACTTAAAACCAGACTCTCGCTGGTTCACCCCAACCTGCATGATCAGGTAGAGAGCAGGCAGCAGCAACAAAATGTAAACGATGGTCGCGCCACTGTGTCATGGGAAATTGATCTGAATGACCCTGTGTATGTGCTAAACTATGGACATGGTCCCAAGTGGATCGCGGGCACGGTGATAGCTAAAGAAAGGAATAGGGTGTTTGTTGTCAAACTAGGCAATGGACAAATTTGCAGAAAGCACACTGGACCAAACGAGGCTGCGGTTCACAGACTGCCCTGAACAACCCACAGCAGACACCACCTTTTTCGAGCCCACAACATACACCCAAAGGATCAACGACACCACGCCGGACCAGGAAATCGAACCCATCACGCCCAACATGCCAGCAAGGCCAGGCTCACCCAACAGCCCTGCAGGGCCAACAACACGCCAGCCCAGCGAGGGCACAGCCAACACACCAGAACAGACATTTGTACCGAGGAGGTCCACCAGGGAAAGAAAGGCTCCCGACCGCCTTACCTTGTAAATAGTTCTCACTTTGACTTTGGGGGGGGGACGGGGGGGGGAGTGATGTTGTATCTGTAAAGTATGCACCCCCATGTTCCGCCACCAGGGAGCGCATCCCCTGAAGTCCCAAGGGATCCCAGCATCCCTGGGAGCACTGTGTATGAGCCGGCCTCTAAGGCCTGTTCCTCACTCTGGAGTGTCTTAATAAAGACTGAGGTCACTGTTACTTTAACCTCCCTATGCGCAGTCTCATCTGTGTTAGGAACACAATAGTTTCCGCTGCCCACCTTTGGCTCGTTTGCCGTGAAGGAGCTCTGCATAGAGCACTTGCTTTGGGAGTCTCGTGTCACCCTCATAATATCCTTTTCTTTGCCTTGTTGTCCATTTTTTTCTGATTGCTCTTCTGTGAAAGTGCCGAGGGACATTTTTCTATGTTAATGGTGCTAAATAAATGCAAATGTTGTTGTTCAACTATTGTGAATTTAAAAAAATGCTAGCATGAATCAATTTTCACTTAGGACAGTTTCAGGAAGCACAATTTGTACATTTATGTCATTGGCTTCTCTTCATCCTCGCTTTTGGCTATGTATTTTGCAGGAACCTAAACATAAAAATTAAAAGTAACCAGGTACACCAACTGGGATTCCCAGGATTGATCACTGGTATAAAATTAATCATCTTGATAGCAAGAAGAAAATGCCTTAAAATTTCAGCTTATTTAGGTTCTATCTATATGTTCAGAAAAAAACCTTTTTGCAACAAATATGGGGAACGCTTAAGGTGACTAGTTTTCAAATGTGCAAAGCTGGGCCATAAAATACGCGTTTCAGATCACAGCTGCAGTTTGGTTTTCAGCCAGCCAGTACAGTACTTCATTTACCTTGTCTGACTATAACTCAAGTTCTGTTGCCTAGACGGGAGCTCGGTGTGTGTATTCTTGCACAAATGCACAGAACTCCTCACCCAACAGTTACATTTAAAATGTTTAGACAGTGCAGGTGGCAGTGTCCACATTGTCTAAAGAGTGAAATTAATTGTAGGTTGATTTAAAAAGTGTCCAAGGGAGCCCCTGGGCCTTTATACGCAGTTTGACATCGCACTGGAGTTGGACTCCATAGTGTCAAACTGAAACAATGTGGTACTCTGCCCACCTGTGCCTCTCTTACTGCTTTGTTCTGGGATTCGGTCAGTGCCTATCTCTGGATTTGCATGTCAACTTGAAGTGAAAACTAAAGTTGTGCTTTCAGCATCTGAAAAATCATTTTGAAGACAAATTCCAAGGGCTTGGGGATGAACTATTTCACTTGACAGTCTACCATCATCATCATAGGCAGTCCCTCAAAATCGAGGAAGACTTGCTTCCACTCCAAGAGTGAGTTCTCAGGTGACTGAACAGTTCAATACGGGAATTACAGTCTCTGTCACAGGTGGGACAGACAGTGGTTGGAGGAAAGGGTGGGTGGGGAGCCTGGTTTGCCGCACGCTCCTTCTGCTGCCTGCGCTTGATTTCTGCATGCTCTCGGCGATGAGACTCGAGGTGCTCAGTGCCTCCCGGATGCTCTTCCTCCACTTAGGGCATCTACCAGTCGACCAACATGAAACTAATCCCCCCCTCCAACTTTTCTTCACGTTCAGAGAGCGAGATGGTCATCTTTAGGACATAGGTGAATTATTTTGAAACTATTTTGTGGAACTTTTTTCTTTTAAAGAAATAGTGGATAAATATTTGGAGCAGAGAAAGATACAGGTCTATCAACAAAGAGCAGGACAATAGAATTAGTTTGGGATTGTTCTCGCAAGGAGCCAGCACACAGAAAAAGGGACAAATGGCCTCCTTCTACGCTTTAAACATTCATGGTTCTAAGTAAATTATCTAGGCAGCAGGAGAAACTAACTAAATTGGAAAGTTCTAGCCAAGACAAAGACCTCTGATCAGCTCACTACATCTATTAATGTAAACGTTAGCCACAATCCGTCTGCTTTACAAATGTTACAAGGTGATGCTTCACAGTTGGGTTCATTTAGTAAATTAAGATCTGGTTTCTGGTTGTGACCAAGGCAACCTCACCAACTATTGTTGAGGAAGCATCTTAGTTGATTTTTAAATAAGGTAGCTAGAGCTAATTCTATTCACCAGAGCTATAATTATGTTCTGTGTTTACATTTGGTCTGGTAGATCAGTATACAAAGCAATTATAGGCACAAAGGCCTACAATAACCTAGTATATTAGTTTCACCATTCACCAACTCGGCACTGATTGGATTGCAGAAATGTCCCTCGAAGTTATTTTTGCATTTAAATCTTTAAAAGACAATTGCTCAACGTAAAATAACAGTTTTATTCTATTACAAGTTAATAAATGAACATCATTCTCTTGCAATTGTTATAAAAATTATTTCCTTACTTTTCAAAAAAAAAATTTGAAAAGACTTGCAAGGGCTAGAATTTCCTCACAACCCACCAGCGCCTGATTGCAGGAAGAATATTCCCGATGTTGGGGAAGTCCAGAACCAGGGGACACAATCTAAGGATAAGGGGTGGGCCATTTAGGACTGAGATGAGGAGAAACTTCTTCACTCAGAAAGTTGTTAACCTGTGGAATTCTCTTCCACAAAGAGTTGTTGATGCCAGTTCACTGGATAAGTGAAAAAGAAGGGCGGTAAGAGAAGGGATAACCAGCCGTGGATAACCAAGGAAATAAAGGAGAGTATCAAATTAAAAACCAATGCGTATAAGGTGGCCAAGGTTAGTGGGAAACTAGAAGATTGGGAAAATTTTAAACGACAGCAAAGTATGACTAAGAAAGCAATAAAGAAAGGAAAGATAGATTACGAAAGTAAACTTGCGCAAAACATAAAAACAGATAGTAAAAGCTTTCACCGATATATAAAAAGGAAAAGAGTGACTAAAGTAAATGTTGGTCCTTTAGAAGATGAGAAGGGGGATTTAGTAATGGGAAATGTGGAAATGGCTGAGACCTTAAACAATTATTTTGCTTCGGTCTTCACAGTGGAAGACACAAAAACCATGCCAAAAATTGCTGGTCACGGGAATGTGGGAAGGGAGGAGCTTGAGACAATCACTATCACTAGGGAGGTATTGCTGGACAGGCTAATGGGACTCAAGGTAGACAAGTCCCCTGGTCCTGATGAAATGCATCCCAGGGTATTAAAAGAGATGGCGGAAGTTATAGCAGATGCATTGGTTATAATCTACCAAAATTCTCTGGGGAGGTACCAGTGGATTGGAAAGCAGCTAATGTAACGCCTCTGTTTAAAAAAGGGGTCAGACAAAAGGCAGGTAACTATAGGCCGGTTAGTTTAACATCTGTAGTGGGGAAAATGCTTGAAGCTATCATTAAGGAAGAAATAGCGGGACATCTAGATAGGAATAGTGCAATCAAGCAGACGCAACATGGATTCATGAAGGGGAAATCATGTTTAACTAATTTACTGGAATTCTTTGAAGATATAACGAGCATGGTGGATAGAGGTGTACCGATGGATGTGGTGTATTTAGATTTCCAAAAGGCATTCGATAAGGTGCCACACAAAAGGTTACTGCAGAAGATAAAGGTACGCGGAGTCAGCGGAAATGTATTAGCATTGATAGAGGATTGGCTGGCTAACAGAAAGCAGAGAGTTGGGATAAATGGGTCCTTTTCAGGTTGGAAATCGGTGGTTAGTGGTGTGCCACAGGGATCGGTGCTGGGACCACAACTGTTTACAATATACATAGATGAACTGGAGGAGGGGACAGAGTGTAGTGTAACAAAATTTGCAGATGACACAAAGATTAGTGGGGAAGCGGGTTGTGTAGAGGACACAGAGAAGCTGCAAAGAGATTTAGATAGGTTAAGCGAATGGGCTGAGGTTTGGCAGATGGAATACAATGTTGGAAAATGTGAGGTCATCCACCTTGGAAAAAAAAACAGTAAAAGGGAATATTATTTGAATGGGGAGAAATTACAACATGCTGCGGTGCAGAGGGACCTGGGGGTCCTTGTGCATGAATCCCAAAAAGTTAGTTTGCAGGTACAGCAGGTAATCAGGAAGGCGAATGGAATGTTGGCCTTCATTGCGAGAGGGATGGAATACAAAAGCAGGGAGGTCCTGCTGCAACTGTACAGGGTATTGGTGAGGCCGCACCTGGAGTACTGCATGCAGTTTTGGTCACCTTACTTAAGGAAGGATATACTAGCTTTGGAGGGGGTACAGAGACGATTCACTAGGCTGATTCCGGAGATGAGGGGGTTACCTTATGATGATAGATTGAATAGACTGGATCTTTACTCGTTGGAGTTCAGAAGGATGAGGGGTGATCTTATAGAAACATTTAAAATAATGAAAGGGATAGACAAGATAAAGGCAGAGAGGTTGTTTCCACTGGTCGGGAAGACTAGAACTAGGGGGCACAGCCTCAAAATACGGGGGAGCCAATTTAAAACCGAGTTGAGAAGGAATTTCTTCTCCCAGAGGGTTGTGAATCTGTGGAATTCTCTGCCCAGGGAAGCAGTTGAGGCTAGCTCATTGAATGTATTCAAATCACAGATAGATAAATTTTTAACCAATAAGGGAATTAAAGGTTATGGGGAGCGGGCGGGGAAGTGGAGCTGAGTCCACGGCCAGATCAGCCATGATCTTGTTGAATGGCGGAGCAGGCTCGAGGGGCTAGATGGCCTGCTCCTGTTCCTAATTCTTATGTTCTTATGTTCTTATATATTCAAGAGGGAGTTAGATATGGCCCTTATGGTTAAGGGGATCAAGGGGTATGGAGAGAAAGCAGGAAAGGGGTACTGAAGGAATGATCAGCCATGATCTTATTGAATGGTGGTGCAGGCTCGAAGGGCCGAATGGCCTACTCCTGCACCTATTTTTCTATGTTTCTATGTTTCAAAAGACCGCTAAGATTCCCAAGATTATCGCTGACGAAAACTTCCCCCCAAGAAAGAGAAAAAGCCACCCAGCGAAAAAAAATGGGCGTTGCACCCCGATTCTCAGCGAAAAAGTGGAATTTAGGGTCGATTGGGCAGTTCTTAAAGAAAGTGGGCGATAAGTTTTTAAAAATCACTAAAAACTTACCCCTGAGGCTGCGGGTTGGGCCTAGAAGCAGAAAAACACGAAAAATATTTTTTTTAAAAACAGTACATAAAAAATCATTAAAATATTCTCAAGACCCTTTTAACCTAAATCACAACAGAATTTTAAAATAATGAGTAAAAAACCAATTACTAACCTTTTTCTTGCAGAGCTACTCACCGACCGCCCAGCTCCGCTGATTCTCGTGGGCGTTTTTTTTCATACTTACCTACGGCTCACCGCTGAGCCAAATATCGCGCCATGGCGATCTGAGGACGGTGCTTGCCGGCAGTCCGCTCCCCAGCGGTACCTCGAAACCGCTGGCATAACTCAGGTGGGCAATTTCTCGCCGACCTGGTTATCGCCCACAATGGCCAATACCGCCCAGAAACCGGGTGGCAAGTCAATGGAAATTCTAGCCCAATCATTAATTATTTTGAAAGCTTATCACATCTCTCAAATATCCTAAATGGTCCACATACAATTAATTACTTTATGTAAGCAAATGTGAGGGCCAATTTGAACACAACAAGATTGAACAGCAGCTAGATGAATGACCAGCTAGCCAGTTTATAATGATGTTGGTTGAGGGAGGATTGTTGGCCAAGATACCAGGGGAATTTCTTGCTCCTCTTTAAATAGTGTCATGAAATCTTTATCAGGACCTCAGGATCAGGCAGATATGACCTCGATTTAACACCTGATTTGAAGCCAGCACCACTGATTGTGACACTATCGTATGGACAGTATAGCTTCTGTGCTCAAGTTCTACCATGGGACCTGAACCTAAAATGCATACCCTATTCCCAGGAGAGAGGGCAGAGAAGAAACTTTGCCAATCCCTTCAATTATGCTGTTATGAGATCGAAAAGAACAACTTGCAGTGGACTCTCCCCTCAGTCTTTCCAATGTCCCTCCAGGGAATCACCTAGTTTTTATTTGAGGCTGAACCACACTGTTCGCAACCCTGGTGTCATATTTGACCCTGAAATGAGCTATCGACCACATATCTGCAGCATAACTAAAACCGCCCATTTCCACCTCCGTAACATCGCCCGTCTCCGCCCTTGCCTCAGCTCATGCGCTGCTTAAGCCCTCATCCATGCCTTTGTTACCTCTAGATTTGACTATTCCAATGCACTCCTGGCTGGCCTCCCACATTCTATCCTACGTCAACTAGAAGTGATCCAAAACTCAGCTGCCCATGTCCTAACTCGCACCAGGTCCCACTCACCCACCACCCCTGTGCTTGCTGACCTACATTAGTTTCTGGTTAAGCAACGCCTCGATTTCAAAATTCTCATCCTTATTTTCAAATCCCTCTATGGTCTTGCCCCTCCCTAGCTCTGTAAACTCCTCCAGCCCCAAACCCGCCCCCCCCCCCCACCCCTCCACCCCACACCCCCGAGATGTCTCCGCTCCTCTAATTCTGCCCGCCTGAGCATCCCCAATTATAATTGCTCAACCATTGGTGGTCGTGCCTAGGCCCTAAGCTCTGGAATTCCCTGCCCAAATCTCTCCGCCTCTCTACCTCGGTTTCCTCCTTCAAGATACTCCTTAAAACATACCTCTTTGACCAAGCTTTTGGTCACCTGCACTAATTTCTACTTATGTGGCTCGGTGTCAAATTTTTATCGCATAATACTCCTGTGAAGTGCATTGGGTTGTTTCACTACGCTAAAGGCACTATATAAATACAAGTTGTTGCTGCTTCTGAGATCGGGAACCAATGTGAGATGATACTACTCCACCTGGTATTCCAATATACGACTATGAATCTATCTGTAAAAGCAATTATCCAGAAGATTACTCCGTGGTCTGAATTAAAACAAAGATGATGATCTAAGGATTACATACAGATGATAATGGTGTTCGGAGTGGGACGGGTCACACAACACTGATTGAAATAGTTCACCGGGTGTTGTCTTAGAAGAAAACATTGAACGAGTATTTGCTCCATCAACCCTGGAGCTCTTCTTTGAAGAAGTTGATGGTCCTCCTCCTGGCTACCTTGCTTTTCTCAGATAGCACTGGGGTGACAATCTCTCTGTGAAATAGCAAATGCTGAGACACAGGAAACATAGAAACATAGAAATATAGAAAATAGGTGCAGGAGTAGGCCATTCGGCCCTTCGAGCCTGCACCACCATTCAATAAGATCATGGCTGATCGTTCCTTCTGTACCCCTTTCCTGCTTTCCTTCCATACCCCTTGATCCCTTTAGCCGTAAGGGCCATATCTAACTCCCTCTTGAATATATTCAATGAACTGTCACCAACAACTCTCCGCGGCAGGGAATTCCACAGATTAACAACTCCCTGAGTGAAGAAGTTTCTCCTCATCTCAGTCCTAAATGGCCTGCCCCTTATCCTAAGACTGTGTCCCCTGGTTCTGGACTTCCCCAACATCGGGAACATTCTACCCGCATCTAACCTGTCCAATCCCATCAGAATTTTATATGTTTCTATGAGATCCCCTCTCATCCTTCTAAATTCCAGTGTATAAAGGCCCAGTCTCTCCTCATATGTCAGTCCTGCCATCCCTGGAATCAGTCTGGTGAACCTTCGCTGCACTCCCTCAATAGCAAGAACGTCCTTCCTCAGGTTAGGAGACCAAAACTGAACACAATATTCCAGGTGAGGCCTCACCAAGGCCCTGTACAACTGCAGTAAGACCTCCCTGCTCCTATACTCAAATCCTCTTGCTATGAAGGCCAACATACCATTTGCCTTCTTCACCGCCTGCTGTACCTGCATGCCAGCTTTCAATGACTGATGAACCATGACACCCAGGTCTCGTTGTACCTCCCCTTTTCCTAATCTACCGCCATTCAGATAATATTCTGCCTTCGTGTTTTTGCCACCAAAGTGGATAACCTCACATTTATCCACATTATACTGTATCTGCCATGTATTTGTCCATTCGCCTAACCTGTCTAAGTCACCCTGCAGCCTCTTAGCGTCCTCCTCACAGCTCACACCGCCACCCAGTTTAGTGTCATCTGCAAACTTGGAGATATTACATTCAATTCCTTCATCTATGAATACAAATGAAACACAATGAATATAGAGATTTTCAACAAAAAAGCAAGAAGCAGTCTGACACTTAGAAGAACATAAGAAATAGGAGCAGAAGCAGGCCATACATAGAAACATAGAAAATAGGTGCAGGAGTAGACCATTCGGCCCTTCGAGCCTGCACCACCATTCAATATGATCATGGCTGATCATGCAACTTCAATACCCCATTCCTGCTTTCTCTCCATACCCCTTGATCCCTTTAGCATAAGGGCCACATCTAACTCCCTCTTGAATATATCTAACCAACTGGCCTCAACAACTTTCTGTGGTAGAGAATTACACAGGTCCACAGGCATACGGCCCCTCAAGCCTGCTCTGCTATTCAATAAGATTATGGCTGATCTGAACTTGGCCTCAACTCCACTTTCCTGCCTGTTCCCCATAACCCTTGACTCCTCTCTTGCCTCCAACTTCCAATCCTTACTCTGAAGAATGGCCTATGTTCTGTGCCTTATAGTGCTCCACCCTCGTTTCCCCTAGTACCTATCTCCTTCTAGCTGACATAGAGCAACTTCATACGCAGGATAGATTAAATTCAATTTATATTTTTGTTTTGCAATTGTCTTCATTCACATGCTGGAACGTATATATAGAGGCAAAATTTGGGGACTTTCAATTATCTGCCAATTTCCATCATCCATTACAATGAGTAAATAGTTTTTTTAAATAACACCCAAATCTTTGACTATTGTCTTGCTGCATAAGTACCTCCCAGTCAAAATGTTTAAAGGGCAGCCATGACCAAAGCAAGGATTGACTTTTACAAATTATGTTAAAGAACCAGCCAAAGCCTATATTGATGAGAGCTCTACATTTCAGTTCTTTTGAATATATGAAACCCACGAAAAGCCTAAGATCACAATGTTCACAGTGATGCAGTAAGAATGTACTCGAGACCTGAATACAGTATGACTTTAACTGAAACTAACCAGCAGGGGGTGCTCAATGCTGCAATATATATTCCAAAAGAGACCGAAACAGTGACTCTGCTATATGTCAGCTTCACAAGTAATATTAAACACACCAATTGTTGCGTCGTGATAGCAAGCATGTTTGTCATAAACGACTACGCTCTGGAATTTTGGTGACTAGTTTATTTTTAAATCCCAATTAAAAGCCACTCTGTTTGAGAACACAAGAAATTGCTAAAAGAGGCTATTGTGTTTATGAGCAAATCTTGTTCACAGACATTTTAATTAAGAGCAAATATCTTTGCTTGAAAACAAATTGCACTGCACCAAGCTTCTTCCTTGTAAATAAAAATGTACGTCAAAAATGTCTTCATTTTGCAGTTGCCGGTTGCTTTAATGTAGTCAGATATGCAATGCGGTTCAGGTCAGGAGTCCCATAGGGGGGAAAAGATGGCTTCAGAAAACAACTAGATCCTCAAAAAGTGATATTATTATCTTGGGAATATCTTACTTAATGGCCCCGAGCATACTGATCACCATAAATTACCTGGGCAATCAATCTTTTATCAAAAGCATCAATTCAATTTATAATATAAATCCAATGTTTTGTGAAAGTCATTTCATTGATTATATACTATTTCCTCAACTGGAACACATTCCCAGACACAAAAAAACATTCCCATCATGACCATTAAGCGGAAACCAGAGTCTGATTAAGTCCCAGGGCCACACACTCAGTTTCTTGCTTCTACATACGTTGCGTCAAGCACTGAGATTTGCCAGGTCCAAACACCCTTTGTAAAGTCTGAAATATCTATGAGCAATATTCCCATATTCAACTACTTACCTTTTAAGTTGCTGCATCCGTTTAAAATCAACCATCGCCCGTTATAAGGAGCCTGCATTGCCAACATCAGGTCCGTTACATGCTGGGAGCTTGCCTCGTCTGTATAACATAAGATGGGGCCAAGGCAATACCTCTTTAGAGAATCTCCCATAATTAAAGGTCTTATCACCAAGAATAAAATTATTTTGAAAAAGGAGCCCAAAGATCAGTAACGGGAACTATCACTAATTTAGTGAGAGATGCAGCTTTGTGTAGGTTGGGGTGGAGGAGAAACTTTACAAACACAATTGGACACAAAACAGATGACCCTCACTATCATTTTAAAGAGCAACTAAGTATTGTTATGTATTGTCCAGGTACATTAAATGTATAATATAAGTACAATGGTGCACCACAGAGGGCGCTGTGGTGGGATACCTGAAAGTACCTGCACGAGGCAGCATAAAAGGCTGCCCACCACACCTGAGAGGCACCCTGGAGCTAAACAATAAAGGACCAAGGTCACTGCAGTTATTACAACACCAGGCCGTGTGGAGTCAGTGATTTGTGTGCTACATACACCACATTGGCAACGAGGACACGGACGAACTTCATGCAACCATGGCTACTCTGGGCTCGCTAAAGGACTTTACCGTGGACAATGATTGGGAGGCCTTTACGGAAAGGCTCGAGTACTACTTCACAGATAACGACCTGATGGGGAGCACGGACGCACTGAGAAGCGTAAGGCGATATTGCTTTCCAGTTGTGGCGATGAGGTTTACTGTCTCGTCAGGGATTTGCTGGCACCCGCGGGCGCCAGGGACAAGTCATATGAGGAGCTGGTCGCACTCATTCGTGACCAGTTGAAACCAAAGGAGAGTATCCTCACGGCCAGACAAACATCACTGCAGACCTGAGGGCCAGGATGTCACCAAATACGCTGCGGACCTCAGGAGACTCGCGGCGCAGTGTGATTTTGGCACACACCTTGACGAGGCGGTTGCGGGACATTTTTGTTATGGGGATTGGCCATGAGGGCCTCCTTCACAAGCTGCTAGCACTGAATCCTGAAAAAAGCCATCACCATCAGCCAGGCATATATGACCTCGACTAGCAGCACCAAGCAAATGATCCACACAGTCTCGAACCCGGCAGGCACAGTCCACAGGATAGCGCCCAGCACGGACAAAACTGCAGAATGTGGCTCTGCCCAGGGCAGAGAGCACGGACCTCGGGGTCCTGGAACTCAGAGTCCGCTGAGGGGGGCCAATCAAGCAGCACCATGCTGGCGCTGCGGAGGAAGCCATGGGGCTCACCGGTGCAGGTTTGCGGAGTACACGTGAAATACCTGCCACACGAAAGGCCACTTTCAGCATATGTGTAAAAGAAATCGGACTCACCATGTGGCTGAGGAGATGGGGGATGATCCACTGTTCAGCGAGGAGCAGGCAGAAGAAGATGAGGTGTTGGGACTGTATACGTGCACCGACGATTCGCCCACAGTGATTATGGAAGTCAAAATTAACGGAGTCCCAGTGAGTATGGAAGTGGACACGGGATCGGGTCCGTCGTTGATGAGTCAGAGAACTTTTGAAAAACTTTGGGTCAATCCGGCTGCACGACCCAAGCTGGTCCCGGTCACGGCGAAGCTGCATACTTACACCAAGGAACTGATACCTGTTCTCGGCAGAGCGGATGTACAGGTATCTCATGGGGGCGAGACGCTTGTGGGTTATTGCAGGCGACGGGCCGACATTACTCAGCAGGAGATGGATGGAGGAAGTCCTTGGGAGCTGGGAAGACTTCATTCCTCCACAGACTGCTGCTCCCCGGGCTCCCAAAGAGCAGTCTTGTAGGTGTGGACCGATTGCTGGGGTGCAGGCCAGCGGGACGCTGCAGGCGATGAGCGGGAGGTCCATCGATAGTCAACAAACCGGGGGGGCCCATGCAGAGAAAAAGTCGGGCGGCAGTAGAGACTACAGCGGTGGCCGGAACGGCAGGAAAGGAGGCTACAGCGGCGGCTGGAACGGCAAGAGGAGGCTACAGCAGCGGCCGGAACGGCAGGAGAGGAGGCTACAGTGGCGGCCGGAACGGCAGGAGAGGAGGCTACAGCAGCGGCCGGAACGGCAGGAGAGGAGGCTACAGCGGCGGCCGGAACGGCAGGAGAGGAGGCTACAGCAGCGGCCGGAACAGAGGAGGCTACAGCGGCGGCCGGAACGGCAGGAGAGGAGGCTACAGCGGCGGCCGGAACGGCAGGAGAGGAGGCTACAGCGGCGGCCGGAACGGCAGGAGAGGAGACTACAGCGGCGGCCGGAACGGCAGGAGAGGAGGCTACAGCAGCGGCCGGAACGGCAGGAGAGGAGGCTACAGCGGCGGCTGGAACGGCAGGAGAGGAGGCTACAGCGGTGGCCGGAACGGCAGGAGAGGAGGCTACAGCGGCGGCTGGAACGGCAGGAGAGGAGGCTACAGCGGCGGCTGGAACGGCAGGAGAGGAGGCTACAGCGGTGGCCGGAACGGCAGGAGAGGAGGCTACAGCAGCGGCCGGAACGGCAGGAGAGGAGACTACAGCGGCGGCCGGAACGGCAGGAGAGGAGGCTACAGCGGTGGCCGGAACGGCAGGAGAGGAGGCTACAGCGGTGGCCGGAACGGCAGGAGAGGAGGCTACAGCGGTGGCCGGAACGGCAGGAGAGGAGGCTACAGCAGCGGCCGGAACAGTGGAGGCTACAGCGGCGGCCGGAACGGCAGGAGAGGAGGCTACAGCGGTGGCCGGAACGGCAGGAGAGGAGGCTACAGCAGCGGCCGGAACGGCAGGAGAGGAGGCTACAGCGGTGGCCGGAACGGCAGGAGAGGAGGCTACAAAGGCAGCAGGTATGACCCAGGAGAGCATGACAAGTTTCATTTCTAAGATCTTTCCAGACGGGCTTCTTTCTCCGCACGTATAATCGCACAATCGATCCAGCCTCCTTAAAGGCTTCCACTGCTTTGCTATGTGTTACTTCCCCGACATCTACAACAACTACCCGAAGGACGCAATCATTCCACCGCAGTCCCTCCTACCATGATTGTTGTAATGAGAAGGCTCGGATCATCACCAACGTGCGGATTATCGGTGCTACCTGCAATGCTGGAGCCGAGGCCAGAATTTCCCCCCTTCAAGCGTGATTTTATACTTTCTTTCTTCTTTGCCAGCGAGCTCAAGATGGCGGCGGGCCTCGTGGCAGCAGTGCGCGGCAGACAAAGGCCAGCAGAGCGATTAAATGGCGGAGCCCAAGGAAGTGGGGAAAATGCTTGAAGCTATCATTAAGGAAGAAATAGCGGGACATCTAGCTAGGAATAGCGCAATCAAGCAGACACAACATGGATTCATGAAGGGGAAATCATGTTTAACTAATTTACTAGAATTCTTTGAGGATATAACGAGCATGGTGGATAGAAGTGTACCGATGGATGTGGTGTATTTAGATTTCCAAAAGGCATTCGATAAGGTGCCACACAAAAGGTTACTGCAGAAGATAAAGGTACACGGAGTCAGAGGAAATGTATTAGCATAGATAGAGAATTGGCTGGCTAACGGAAAGCAGAGAGTCGGGATAAATGGGTCCTTTTCGGGTTGGAAATTGGTAGTTAGTGGTGTGCCACAGGGATTGGTGCTGGGACCACAACTGTTTACAATATACATAGATGACCTGGAAGAGGGGACAGAGTGTAGTGTAACAAAATTTGCAGATGACACAAAGATTAGTGGGAAAGCGGGTTGTGTCGAGGACACAGAGAGGCTGCAAAGAGATTTAGATAGGTTAAGCGAATGGGCTAAGGTTTGGCAGATGAAATACAAGGTAGGAAAATGTGAGGTCATCCACCTTGGGAAACAAAACAGTGAAAGGGAATATTATTTGAATGGCGAGAAATTACAACATGCTGCGGTGCAGAGGGACCTGGGGTCCTTGTGCATGAATCCCAAAAAGTTAGTTTGCAGGTGCAGCAGGTAATCAGGAAGGCAAATGTAATGTTGGCCTTCATTGTGAGAGGGATGGAGTACAAAAGCAGGGAGGTCCTGCTGCAACTGTATAGGGTATTGGTGAGGCCTCACCTGGAGTACTGTGTGCAGTTTTGGTCACCTTACTTAAGGAAGGATATACTGGCTTTGGAGGGGGTACAGAGATGATTCACTAGGCTGATTCCGGAGATGAGGGGATTACCTTATGATGATAGATTGAATAGACTGGGTCTTTACTCATTGGAGTTCAGAAGGATGAGGGGTGATCTTATAGAAATATTTAAAATAATGAAAGGGATAGACAAGATTGAGGCAGAGAGGTTGTTTCCACTGATCGGGGAGACTAGAACTAGGGGGCACAGCCTCAAAATACGGGGGAGCCAATTTAAAACCGAGTTGAGAAGGAATTTCTTCTCCCAGAGGGTTGTGAATCTGTGGAATTCTCTGCCCAGGGAAGCAGTTGAGGCAAGCTCATTGAATGTATTCAAATCACAGATAGATAGATTTTTAACCAATAAGGGAATTAAGGGTTATGGGGAGCGGGCAGGTAAGTGGAGCTGAGTCCACGGCCAGATCAGCCATGATCTTGTTGAATGGCGGAGCAGGCTCGAGGGGCTAGATGGCCTACTCTTGTTCCTAATTCTTATATTCTTATCTTATAAAGCCTCGTGGGAACCACAAGATGGCATCTTAAAGGGGTAATGCACCTGGGAGCCTTAAAAGGGCCCTACACTATTGGTGGTTCCCACAAAGAGACTTTTTAAGGTAAGAGCGAGTCTAGAGGAGTAATGAGACTGGTATGATGATGTCATAGGATAAGAGTTAAATTTTTTTGTTGATGCTGGTTGGTTACTGTGTTTAAAAGGTTGAAACGAGGGATATGAAGGATTTACAATACTGAATGGGTACTGTGTTTAAATATGATGGATACGAATGATTTACGGAAAGAGTCATATCACGGGGTACAAGTAAAACAAGTAAAAGGGTTAATGGACCCGTGACTAATAATGCAAGGGTTCAGCGGCTGCAGATGAACCGCTAAGGCGACTACTGAGCACAGAGGCAACGCACCAGTTGCGATACCCCATCTCAGCGCAGCCCAGTAAAAAGGGGACAGTATACTGCCACCGTACCTTACCCGGCGGAGCTGGGATTAAACAACTGTTCAGTGCACCTGCAATCTTTTGACATACCAGCTGTACCACATATTGTATGTACCATACAAGTGTACCGTCTATGTATACCTGTTTTCTGTTGGAGGTTATACCCGACACTTCATCACCCTTGCGAGGACTGCAAACACCACATGCTTGCACCGAATAATCTCTGCATGGGATGGTCATGGACCCACACTCACTAACCCACCAGGACGAACAAGGCCGAGGTTACCGGCAATGGCTTTTGGAACTGTGGGGGCGTGGGAGGGGGGTGGGGTGGGGGGGGGGAGTAAGATGTTATGTATTGTCTAGGTACATTAAATATATAATATAAGTACAATGGTGCACCACAGAGAGCGCTGTGGTGGGAGACCTGAAAGTACCTGCAAGAGGTAATATAAAAGGCTGCCCAGCACACCTGAGAGGCACTCTGGAGCTAAACAATAAAGGACCAAGGTCACTGCAGTTATTACAACACCAGACCGTGTGGAGTCAGTGATTTGTGTGCTACATATACCACAAGTATCACGTGAGAAATTTAATGAAATATTTGTTATTAAGGTAAACATTGAGGGATCAATAGGATAGCACCCCTCTCCAAATCAGACTTCAGTTACAGCCAATATTTTTTGAGGCGACTTTTCCCATCACAGTACAGCTCTATGTTAATGCCATTGGCGACAAGCTGGTCTAGTTAATTCCAAATGATCATGTTCTTCTATAAACTTGAAAAGCTAAGCTAGCCCCATTAAAATGTAGACAGATTTCAGATAGTGAAAATTCAGCCTTAGCATTTCTAGATTTCTGGAGCAAATTTCCAACATCAAGAACTTGTTTCTAAATTTGCTGACGAGATTAGGGAAATGTAATGTTGGAGCGAGAGTAAGGATGGGACAAAGCCAAGTAAAATAGTTGTGTTAGATTCCACTGTTACAAGGGTAGATATGACTGTATATTTCTTGACAAGAGTGCGAAACCAGTTCAGAAGAGGATTGCTGCACATTGACGCAAGTGATGTAGAGAGAATAATGATGAAGGTACAGTAGTAAGAGTAAGCTAGAAATCTTTAATGGAGGAACTTAGACCCATGATCAATTTTGGGGTATAACTATTTGAGCATAACTTTAAATCAAGTGCCCCCTTTTGGTAAGGCTACTAGAATCCACCAATTTCCAAATAAAACTTTAAAGGAAACGTTAATCAAATTAAAATTTGGTTCAATTTTGAGGTACATGCAGTGTCTTGGGAGGCAGGTGCAACATTAATATCAACCATCTGATTGGTTGAGTGCTGGCCTAACCGAGATATCCAGAATTGGTTTCAAGTTTCAGTCTGTCACTCTTAAAAGGATTCACCATAAATAAAGCAGCTACATGATGCATGGACATTATCACAGCCATACTTGTGTATGTCTCTCTGACAAATTTCCACTTTGCATCTCAGCTACTCGGTTTGCAGGCGAAGGCTGTACAAATTGGAGAAGGCCTCACTAACTTCAAGTTACTGAGTGGGCAGCAGAGAACAATGTTGCTGATGGAGAAGAGGCCAATCAGTTTGTACTTTCCTTCTCAAGCTCTTCCCTATTCACTAATTCAATGCCCCCAAAGCAGACATGCATGTACAATACCATGATTCATTGAGTTGTGTTAATGTTGCTTTGTCGATTTTAGATTTCACTAGGTGCATCCCAGGAACAAGAGCCAAAGCTCAATGAGCCAAATACGGCCAGCATCATGTAGCCTCCAGTGGCAACACATTTCTACCTCCACAAATATTATTCTCCATCACTTCCAAGAGGCTACCAATGATATATAGCATCCTTATTTATGTCTGCCACAAGGGAAGCGAGCTATAGCCCACATCACCTACCCTTATTGTATCCTTCATGCTCCTGTGTTGATACTTACAAACAAACTGAACATTCATGGAGTGTTAGCCTTTGAGGCTCATGAAGATGTAATGGTTTTGCGCTGGACTCCATAAGGTAAAATGGATATCATCAATGCTATGCTTTGGGTAATCCTGTGATTTGGAAAATAAACTGTAGCAACCTTTCATGCTTTTGCCAGTTCTCCATGGTGAAAGACATTTAAACAAAGCATCAGTGACTTGAAAGTTCCATCTGCGAGCTGAAAATTGATTGATGTTGATTATGTCCCGAGTGGTACTCTGGAATTAATCTAAAGCAAAAAGCTTTAGTGTTGTGATGACCCTGACAGTGTTGGGAGGTGTTTTGCTGGAGTTCTCATTCCAGCATGCAATACAACTGTGCCGTTGCCTTTCTTGTGAATTGCAGTCTATGAAGACAGAGTTCCTTTGGCAAGTCCAAGTGAGTACATCTTTACCCGTAGGCCCAAAATGGAGGACAACAGCGGGTGCAACCTGTCCACATCGGGTGTATTCCTTTGCTTCTCCTCTTCCTCCAAACAAAGTAGAACAGGATTCCCTTAGGGCACTGGTTCTCAAAGTTTTTTGGTTGGAGGATCCCTTTTCAAATGGATTAGCAATCAAGGAACACCTCCTACCCCACCCCCCCCCCCATCTAAACGTTAATTATAGTATAAAAAACTCATAATACAAAAGTGCTGCATGCAAAGAGTGTTTTATAATGCTTTTAAGAACACAGGTATTTCAAATATTTGTCCTTTTTTAAATAATTTACTCACTGATCAATTTTTTTTTAAAAAGAGTGTCTGTGGATTGGCTTTGGATCGATCGTCACTGGACTATTTGATGGTGAAATAGTTTGATTTTCCTCGGTTTGGTGTTAATTGGTCAGTAATAGATGTCAAAACTGCTAATCTAAAAATAGGATTGAGATTAATGAGTTGAAAATTCCAACGTTAAATGTGATAAGGTTAGTGAAATCGATATACAGTTTGTTGTTTTCTATCTTTGTTAAACATTATTAGAAAATAAGAAATAGGAACAGGAGTAGGCCACCTGGCCCCTCGAGCCTGCTTTGCCATCCACTTTCCTGCCCGCTCCCCATAACCCTTTAATCCCTTATCGCTCAAAAATCTGTCGATCTCCGCCTTAACTATATTCAATGACCCAGCCTCCACAGCTCTCTGGGGCACAGAATTCCATAGATTTACAACTCTAGAAGAGAAGAAATTCCTCCTCATTTCAGATTTAAATGGGCGGCCCCTTATTCTGAGACTATGTCCCCTAGTTTTAGTTTCCCTTATGAGGGGAAATATCCTCTCTGCATCCACCTTGTCGAACCTCCTCATTTTCTTATATGTTCTGATAAGATCACTTCTCATTCTTCTGAACTCCAGCGAGTATAGACCCAACCTACTCAACCTATCTTCATGTCAACCCCCTCATCTCCGGAATCAACCTAGTGAATCTTCTCTGAACAGCCTCCAATGCAAGTATATCCTTCCTAAATAAGGAGACCAAAACTGTACGCAGTACTCCAGGTGTGGCCTCACCAATATCCTGTACAGTTGTACCAGGACTTCTCTGCTTTTATACTCTACCCCCTTGCAATAAAGGCTAACATTTCATTTGCCTTCCTGATTACTTGCTGTACCTGCATACCAACTTTTTTGTGTTATGTGCACAAGGACCCCTAGGTCTCTCTGTACTGCAGCACTTTGCAATTTTTCTCCATTAAATTATAAATTGCTTTTCTATTATTTCTGCCAAAGTGGATAACCTCACATTTTCTCACATTATACTTCATCTGCCAAATTTTTGCCCACTCACTTAGCCTGTCTATATCCCTTTGCAGATTTTTTGTGTCCTCCTCACAATTTGCTTTCCCATCCATCTTTGTATCATCGGCAAACTTGGCTACATTACACTCGGTCCCTTCATCCAAGTCATTAATATAGATTGTAAATAGTTGAGGACCCAGCACCGATCCATGTGGCACCTCTATAGTCACTGTTTGCCAACTGGGAAATGACCCATTTATCCCAACTCTCTGTTTTCTATTAGTTAGCCAATCCTCTATCCATGCTAATATAGTACCTCCAATCCTGTGAGCTTTTATGTTGTGCAGTAACCTCTTATGTGGCACCTTATCGAATACCTTCTGGAAATCCAAATATACCACATCCACTGGTTCCCCCTTATCCACCCTGCTCGTTACATCCTCAAAGAATTCCAGCAAATTTGTCAAACATGATTTCCCTTTCATAAAATCATGCTGAATCTGCTTGATTGAATTATGCTTTACCAAATGTCCTGCTACTGCTTCCTTAATAATGGACTCCAGCATTTTTCCATCGACAGAACATAAGAATTAGGAACAGGAGTAGGCCATCTAGCCCCTCGAGCCTGCTCCGCCATTCAACAAGATCATGGCTGATCTGGCTGTGGACTCAGCTCCACTTACCCGCCCGCTCCCCATAACCCTTAATTCCCTTATTGGTTAAAAATCTATCTATCTGTGATTTGAATATATTCAATGAGCTAGCCTCAACTGCTTCCCTGGGCAGAGAATTCCACAGATTCACAACCCTCTGGGAGAAGAAATTCCTTCTCAACTCGTTTTAAATTGGCTCCCCCGTATTTTGAGGCTGTGCCCCCTAGTTCTAGTCTCCCCGACCAGTGGAAACAACCTCTCTGCCTCAATCTTGTCTATCCCTTTCATTATTTTAAATGTTTCTATAAGATCACCCCTCATCTTTCTGAACTCCAAAAAGTAAAGACCCAGTCTACTCAATCTATCATCATAAGGTAACCCCCTCATCTCCGGAATCAGCCTAGTGAATCGTCTCTGTACCCCCTCCAAAGCTAGTATATCCTTCCTTAAGTAAGGTGACCAAAACTGCACGCAGTACTCCAGTTGCGGCCTCACCAATACCCTATACAGTTGCAGCAGGACCTCCCTGCTTTTGTACTCCATCCCTCTCGCAATGAAGGCCAACATTCCATTCGCCTTCCTGATTACCTGCTGCACCTGCAAACTAACTTTTTGGGATTCATACACAAAAACCCCCAGGTCCCTCTGCACTGCAGCATGTTGTAATTTCTCCCCATTCAAATAATATTTCCTTTTACTGTTTTTTTTTCCAAGGTGGATGACCTCACATTTTCCGACATTGTATTCCATCTGCCAAACCTTAGCCCATTCGCTTAACCTATCTAAATCTCTTTGCAGCCTCTCTGTGTCCTCGACACAACCCGCTTTCCCACTAATCTTTGTGTCATCTGCAAATTTTGTTACACTACACTCTGTCCCCTCTTCCAGGTCATCTATGTATATTGTAAACAGTTGTGGTCCCAGCACCGATGCCTGTGGCACACCACTAACCACCAATTTCCAACCCGAAAAGGACCCATTTATCCCGACTCTCTGCTTTCTGTTAGCTAGCCAATTCTCTATCCATGCTAATACATTTCCTCTGACTCCACGTACCTTTATCTTCTGCAGTAACCTTTTGTGTGGCACCTTATCGAATGCCTTTTGGAAATCTAAATACACCACATCCATCGGTACACCTCTATCCACCATGCTCATTATATCCTCAAAGAATTCCAGTAAATTAGTTAAACATGATTTCCCCTTCATTAATCCATGTTGCGTCTGCTTGATTGCACTATTCCTATCTAGATGTCCCGCTATTTCTTCCTTAATGATAGCTTCAAGCATTTTCCCCACTACAGATGTTAAACTGTAGTTACCTGCCTTTTGCCTGCCCCCTTTTTTTAAACAGAGGCGTTACATTAGCTGCTTTCCAATCCGCTGGTACCTCCCCAGAGTCCAGAGCATTTTGGTAGATTACAACGAATGCATCTGCTATAACTTCCGCCATCTCTTTTAATACCCTAGGATGCATTTCATTAGGACCAGGGGACTTGTCTACCTTGAGTTCCATTAGCCTGTCCAGCAATACCTCCCTAGTGATAGTGATTATCTCAAGGTCCTCCCTTCCCACATTCCCATGACCAGCAATTTTTGGCATGGTTTTTGTGTCTTCCACTGTGAAGACCGAAGCAAAATAATTGTTTAAGGTCTCAGCCATTTCCACATTTCCCATTATTAAATCCCCCTTCTCATCTTCTAAAGGACCAACATTTACTTTAGTCACTCTTTTCCTTTTTATATATCGGTAAAAGCTTTTACTATCTGTTTTTATGTTTTGCGCAAGTTTACTTTCGTAATCTATCTTTCCTTTCTTTATTGCTTTCTTAGTCATTCTTTGCTGTCGTTTAAAATTTTCCCAATCTGTTAGTTTCCCACTAACTTGGCCACCTTATACGCATTGATTTTTCATTTGATACTCTCCTTTATTTCCTTGGTTATCCACGGCTGGTTATCCCTTCTCTTACCGCCCTTCTTTTTCACTGGAATATATTTTTCTTGAGCACTATGAAAGAGCTCCTTAAAAGTGCTCCACTGTTCCTCAATTGTGCCACTGTTTAGTCTGTGTTTCCAGTCTACTTTAGCCAACTCTGCCCTCATCCCACTGTAGTCCCCTTAGTTTAAGCATAGTACGCTCGTTTGAGACACTACTTCCTCACCCTCAATCTGTATTACAAATTCAACCATACTGTGATCACTCATTCCTAGAGGATCTTTTACCAGGAGATCGTTTATTATTCCTGTCTCATTACACAGGACCAGATCTAAGATAGCTTGCTCCCTTGTAGGTTCTGTAACATACTGTTCTAAGAAACAATCCCGTTTGTTAGGCTAACAGATGTTTAGGCTAACTGGTCTATAGTTTCCTGCTTTTTGTCTGCCTCCTTTTTTAAATTGGGGAGTTACATTTGTGGTGTTGTGAGCTGAAAGTGCTGATTGTTTGATCTTATCTACCCGCCAATCTTCATGTCGCTCTCAGTGCTCCTCCATGCGCACCCACTCTGCGCAGCACGTGGCTGCCGCACTCCGCTCCCACCTCACACCAAGCCCGCCGCTCATTGGCTTACTCTGGACCACTTCCTGTGGTCATTCATTGGTCTAGCTAGATAAAAGAGTTACTACCGGATTACAGTGGAACCTTTGATTTAAACGAGTTGGATGTTAAGACCTACATATTCAGATCTGCTTCCCAGATGATTATCCTGTTGTGTATCTGTAAAGCATGTACTCCCATGTTCCACCATCAGGGAGCTCATCCCCTGAAGTCCCAAAGGGTCCCTGCATCCCTTGGGAGCACTGTACATAAGCTGGCCCCTAAGGCCTGTTCCTCACTTTGGAGTGTCTTATTAAAGACTGAGGTCACTGTTACTTTGACCTCCCTGTGTGCAGCCTCATCTGTGTTCGGAACACAATAACTGCTGACGAGAATATGAATCCAACGCAAAGATGCAGCAAACTGTGGGCATCCTGGAGAAGTTCTCGGAGGGTGAGGACTGGGAAGCCTATGTCGAATGGCTAGACCAGTACTTTGTAGTCAACGAGCTGGACGGAGAAGGAAGCGCTGCAAAAAGGAGAGCGGTTCTCCTCACAATCTGCGGGGCACCGACCTATAGCCTCATGAAGAATCTTCTGGCTGCGGTGAAACCCACAGATAAGTCATATGAGGAGCTGTGTACACGGGTTCGGGAGCATTTTAACCCGAGGGAGAGCATGCTGATGGCGAGGTATCGGTTCTACACGTGCCAACGATCTGACGGTCAGGAAGTGGCGAGCTACGTTGCCGAGCTAAGGCAACTTGCAGGACAATGTGAGTTTGATGGCTACCTGGGAGCAATTGCTCAGAGACTTTTTTGTACTGGGCATTGGCCACGAGACCATCCTACGAAAACTTTTGACTGTCGAGACACCGACCCTCAGCAAGGCCATTGCGATTGCACAGGCATTTATGTCCACCAGTGATAACACCAAACAATTCTCTCAGCACACAAGTGCTGGCAATGTTCATAAATTAACTGGAACTGTGTTTGCGAGCAGAAATGTACAGGGAAGAACCCACCAGTCTGCAACTGCCAGCAGGCTTTAGGTGACCCAGATGACTCAGAGTCCCCAACAAAGGATGAATGCAAGGCAATTCACACCTTGTAGGTGTTGTGGAGGCTTCCATTCAGCCTATTCATGCCACTTCAAAGGATATGTTTGCAAGAGCTGTGGAACAATAGGGCTCCTCCAACGAGCTTGCAAACGAACTGCAAGCTCTGCAAAACCTCTCACCACCACGTGGCAGAGGAAGATCGGTCCATGGTGGATCAAAGCAATTTCGAGCCTCAGAGAGAGGAGGTAGATGCTGAAGTACACGGGGTGCACACATTTTCGACGAAGTGTCCACCTATAATGCTAAACATAAGATTGAATGGCTTACCCATAGCCATGGAACTGGACACTGGCGCTAGCCAATCCATCATGAGTAAAAAGATGTTTGAGAGACTGTGGTGCAATAAGGCATTCAGACCAGCCCTGAGCCCCATCCACACGAAACTGAGAACGTACACCAAACAGCTCATCACTGTCCTGGGCAGCGCCATGGTCAAGATCACCTACGAGGGCACGGTGCACGAATTGCCACTCTGGATTGTCCCAGGCGATAGCCCCACACTGCTTGGAAGCAGCTAGCTGGGCAAAATCTGCTGGAACTGGGATGACATCCGAGCGCTATCACGTGTCAATGAGGCCTCATGTACCCAGGTTCTTAACAAATTTCCTTCCCTTTTTCAGCCAGGCATTGAAAACTTTTCCAGGGCGAAGGTGCGGATCCACTTGGTCCCATCAACACGTGATAGCGCTCGGATGTCATCCCAGTTCCAGCGGATTTTGCCCAGCCTGCTCCTTCCAAGCAGTGTGGGGCCATCGCCCGGGACAATCCAGAGGCACGACCCATTCATCACAAGGCGCGAGCGGTACCTCACATGATGAGGGAGAGAGTGGAAATTGAGCTGCACAGGCTGCGACGCGAGGGCATAATTTCCCCAGTGGAATTCAGCGAGTGGGCCAGCCCGATTGTTCCAGTACTCAAAAGTGATGGCACGGTCAGGATTTGCGGCAATTATAAAGAAACTATTAATAGTTTCTCGCTACAGGACCAATACCCGTTACCTAAGGCATAGACCTATTTGCGATGCTGGCAGGAGGCAAGACGTTCACCAAGCTCGACCTGACTTCGGCCTACATGACGCAGGAGCTGGAGGAGTCTTCAAAGGGCCTCACCTGCATCAACACGCACAAGGGATTGTTCATCTACAATCGATGCCCGTTTGGAGCCTACTCAAGTCAGTACCACACATGGTAGTCTTTCAGGACGACATATTGGTCACGGGTCGGGACACCGTCGAGCACCTACAAAACCTGGAGGAGGTCCTCCAGCGACTGGATCGCGTAGGGCTGCGGCTGAAGAGGTCGAAATGCGTCTTCATGGCAATAGAAGTGGAGTTTTTGGGGAGAAGGATCGCGGCAGACGGCATTCGGCCCACAGACGCCAAGACAGAGGCTATCAAAAACGTGCCCAGGCCACAGAACGTCACGGAGCTGCGGTCATTCCTGGGACTCCTCAACTATTTTGATAACTTCCTACCGGGGTTAAGCACCCTTTTAGAGACCCTACATGTGTTATTGCACAAAGGTGAGAACTGGGTATGGGGAAAAAAAACAAGTAATTGCTTTTGAGAAAGCCAGAAACATTTTATGCTCCAACAAGCTGCTTGTATTGTATAACCCATGTAAAAGACTTGTGCTAGCATGTGACGCGTCGTCGTACGGAGTCGGGTGTGTATTACAACAGGCTAACGTTGCGGGGAAGTTGCAACCTGTTGCCTATGCTTCCAGGAGCTTGTCTAAGGCCGAGAGGGCCTACAGCATGATTGAGGAAGAGTCATTAGCGTGTGTGTTCGGGGTAAAAAATGCATCAGTACCTGGCTGGCCTCAAATTTGAGCTGGAAACCGATCACAAGCCCCTCACATACCTGTTCGCTGAAAACAAGGGGATAAATACTAATGCCTCAGCCCGCATACAAACGTGGGCACTCACGCTATCAGCGCATAACTATACCATCCGCGACAGGCCAGGCACCGAGAACTGTGCAGATGCTCTCAGTCGGCTACCATTGACCACCACGGGGGTGGAAATGGCGCAGTCTGCAAAGTTGTTGATGGTGGCGCAGCCCGCAGACTTGTTGATGGTCATGGAAGTGTTTGAAAATGATAAATCACCTGTCACGGCCCGCCAGATTAGGACTTGGACCAGCCAAGATCTGCTGTCCCTAGTAAAAACTGTGTACTGCATGGGAGCTGGGCCAGCATCCCCATTGAAATGCAAATGCAAGAGCCAATCAAGCCGTTCCAGCGGCAAAAGGAAGAGCTGTCCATTCAGGCAGACTGCCTGTTGTGGGGTAACCACATAGTGCTACCAAAAAAGGGCAGGGAGACGTTCATCTCGGATCTCCACAGCACACACCCGGGTATAGTAATGATGAAAGCGATAGCCAGATCCCACGTGTGGTGGCCCGATATCGACTGTGACTTAGAGTCCTGTGTACGGCAATGCAGCATATGTGCTCAGTTGAGCAACGCGCCCAGAGAGGCACCGCTAAGTTTGTGGTCCTGGCCCTCCAGACCATGGTCGAGGATCCATGTCGACTATGCGGGTCCGTTTCTCGGTAAAATGTTCCTGGTGGTGGATGCTTTTTCAAAATGGATTAAATGTGAAATAATGTCGGGAAGCACCGCCACCGCCACCATTGAAAGTCTGAGGGCCATGTTTGCCACCCACGGCCTGCCTGACATACTGGTCAGTGACAACGGCCATGTTTCACCAGTGCTGAATTTAAAGAATTCATGACCCGCAATGGGATCAAACATGTCACCTCGGCCCTGTTTAAACCAGCCTCCAATGGGCAGGCAGAGCGGGCAGTACAAACCATCAAACAGAGCCTTAAATGAGTCACAGAAGGCTCACTCCAAACCCGCCTGTCCCACAGCTACCGCACGAGACCCCACTTGCTCACAGGGGTGCCCCCGGCTGAGCTACTCATGAAAAGGACACTTAAAACCAGACTCTCGCTGGTTCACCCCAACCTGCATGATCAGATAGAGAACAGGCGGCAGCAACAAAATGTAAACGATGGTCGCGCCACTGTGTCACGGGAAATTGATCTGAATGACCCTGTGTATGTGCTAAACTATGGACATGGTCCCAAGTGGATTGCGGGCACGGTGATAGCTAAAGAAGGGAATAGGGTGTTTGCAGTCAAACTAGACAATGGACAAATTTTCAGAAAGCACCTGGACCAAACGAGGCTGCGGTTCACAGACTGCCCTGAACAACCCACAGCAGGCACCACCTTTTTCGAGCCCACAATACACACCCAAAGGATCAACGACACCACCCCGGACCAGGAAATCGAACCCATCACGCCCAACAGCCCTGCAAGGCCAGGCTCACCTAGCAGCCCTGCAGGGCCAACAACACGCCAGCCCAGCGAGGGCACAGCCAACACACCAGAACAGACATTTGTACCGAGACGGTCCACCAGGGAAAGAAAGGCTCCCGACCGCCTCACCTTGTAAATAGTTTTCACTTTGACTTTGGTGGGGGCGGGGGGTGGGAGTGATGTTGTGTATCTGTAAAGCATGCACTCCCATGTTCCGCCAACAGGGAGCTCATCCCCTGAAGTCCCAAGGGATCCCAGCATCCCTTGGGAGCACTATATATAAGCCGGCCCCTAAGGCCTGTTCCTCACTCTGGAGTGTCTTATTAAAGACTGTTACTTTAACCTCCCTGTGCGCAGCCTCATCTGTGTTAGGAACACAATATATCCTTTGAAGGTGTTAACTGTGGATATCTCAGAATCTTACTCTTAATCTCTGCAGACCCCATGGAACGTCTCTATGGTCACCAGTTTGTAAAACATTGTCTTAGAGAAGCCATGGTGAGTTTATTGAAAATAGCCGTGCCAACAGTCACCAACAGCTGCGGATGCTGGAAATCTGAAATATAAACAGAAAATTCTGAAAACATTCATTTCAGGTAGCATTTGAGTTCTGATGAAAAGTCATGGAGGGTGAAGCAAAATGAGAAAACCACCCTGGATGACTAGGAAAATTGAGAATGGCATTAAAGAAAAGGAGAAAGCGTTCAAGGTTCAAGAACTCAAGTTGTGAAGAAGGAGCTTTATAAAGTTCATGTTGGAAAATGTCAAACACTTGACAAAGACTACAAAGAGGACACAGGAAGGGGACATAGCAACAATCTTAGATTATATGTATGGGGAAAGTATTATGTCTTGAATAAAGAGTCAGACCAGATACTGCAAGCTCAAAGTAAGCTGTGACCGTAATCCTTTATTACAGGTCTGAGTGCCTCTCCAGCCTGTGAGGCCTCCTTATGTATAGGTGCTCCCAAGGGATTGTGGGATCCCTTGGGATTCCAGGGGATGAGCCCTCTGGTGGTTAAACATGGTATTTACAGGTTTACATATATAATAACCCCCCCCACAAGTGTCAATAGTGTAACTATTTACAATATGAGTTGATCTGGGGCCTTCCTTTCGTCTCGGTGCAAATGCTGGTTTTGATGAGTCGTTTGTTGGGCCCTCTCTGGGCTGCTGCGCAGCTGGCCTTGCTGGGCGTGGTGAGTCCTGTTGGGCTGCTGCGGGTGATGGGTTCTGTTTCGTGGTCAACCGCTGGGTCGGTTGCCACTTGTGTATGTGTTGGAGGGTCGAAAAAGGTAGAGTCTGTTGTGGGTTGTTCTGGTCATCCGTGATTCTGAGTTTGGTTTGGTCCGAGTGTTTCCTGCAGGTGAGTCTATTCGAAAGTTTGACCTGAAACACCCTGCTCCCCTCTTTGGCCACGACAGTGACGGGAAGCCACTTGGGACCTTGTCCATAGTTCAACACAAATACGGGATCATTAATCTCGATTTCACGTGACACATTGCGCGATCATGATATGTATTCTGTCGAAGCCGCCTGCTCTCTACCTGTTCGTGTAGATCAGGGTGGACTAACGAGAGCGTTATCTTAAGTGCCCTTTTCATGAGCAGTTCAGCGGGGGGAACCCCAGTGAGCGAGTGGGGTTTTATGCGGTAACTAAGCAGGACTCAGGATAGGCGAGTCTGCAGTGAGCTTTCAGTTATTCTCTGCAAGCTCTGCTTGATTGTTTGCACTGCTCGCTCTACCTGACCGTTGAACGCTGGTATAAACGGGGCAGATGTGACATGTTTGATCCCATTGCAGGTCATGAACTCTTTGAACTCAGCACTGGTGAAGCACGGCCCATTGTCACTCACAAGGACGTCAGGCAGGCCATGCGTGGCAAACATGGCCCATAGGCTTTCAATGGTGGCAGCGGACATGCTTGCCGACATTATCACACATTCAATCCATTTATCTATCTATTCTATCTATCTATTTGGAGTATGCATCTACAACCACAAGGAACGTCTTTCCCAAGAATGGGCCTGCACAGTCGACATGGACACTGGACCACGGTTTAGAGGGCCAGGACCATAAACTTAGTGGCGCCTCCCTGGGTGCATTGCTTAACTGTGAACATGTATTACATTTGTGCATGCAGGACTCTAAGTTTGCATCGATACCAGGCCACCACAGGTGGGATCTGGCTATCGCTTTCATCATTACGATGCCTGGGTGGGTGCTGTGGAGGTCACTAATGAAGGTGTCCCTGCCCTTTTTTGACACCACTGTCCAATTACCCCATAGGAGGCAGTCTGCCTGTATAGACATTTCATCTCTGGTACGGCTTTATTTCTTCCTGCATCTCTAACGGGACACTAGACCAACTCCCGTGGAGCACACAATTTTTTTACTCAAGACAGTAAGGGGTCCTGGCTCGTCCCCTGATCTGTCGGGCGATAACAGTTGCTCACTCTTGAATGCTTCCATTACAATAACTAAATCTGCAGGCTGCTGTGCCATCTCCACCCCCGTGGTGGGCTATGGCAGCCTACTGAGAGCATCAGCACAGTTTTCTGTGCCTGGCCTGTGGCAGATGGCGTAGTTGGATGCGGACAACGTGAGCGCCCATCTCTGGATGCGGGCCGATGCATTCGTATTTATCCCCTTACTTTCAGAAAAGGGGGATATAAGTGGCATATGGTGGGTTTCGAATTCAAATTTGAGCCCAAACAGATATTGATGCATTTTCTTTACCCCATAAACACACGCTAACGCTTCTTTTTCGATCATGCTGTAGGCCCTCTCAGCCTTAGACAGACTTCTGGATGCATAAGCAACCGGTTGCAATTTCCCAAATTCATTAGCTTGTTGCAATACACACCCGATACCATAGGACAACGCATCACATGCTAGTATTAAACGCTTACATGGATCGTACAATACAAGCAATTAGTTTCAGCATAACAGTTTCCGAGCTTTCTCAAAGGCATTTTCTTGGCTTTTACCCCATACCCATTCATCTCCTTTATGCAGTAAAGCAGTGGTTCTAACAATGTGCTTAGACCCGGCAAGCAGTTACCAAAGTAGTTCAGGAGTCCTAGAAACAACCACAGCTCCGTCACATACTGTAGTCTCGGTGTGTTCTCGATTGCCTCCGACTTCGAATCGGTGGGTCTGATGCCGTCCACCGCGATTCTTCTCCCCAGGAACTCCACTTCGAGCTTTTTAACCTGAGCCCCACATGATTAAGCCGACTGAGAACCTCCTCCAGGTTCTGCAGGTGCTCGACGGTATCCCGACCTGTAACCAAGATGTCGTCCTGGAAGACCACAGTATGCGGGACCGACTTCAGCAAGTTTTCCATGTTCCTCTGGAATATTGCCGCTGCCGATCGAATCCCAAACGGGCATCTGTTGTAAATGAAGAGACCTTTGTGCGTGTTGATGCAGGTGAGGCCCTTCGATGATTCCTCCAGCTCCTGCGTCATGTAGGCCGAGGTCAAGTCCAGCTTCGTGAACGTTTTTCCTCCTGCCAGGTTCGCAAATAGGTCATCTGTCTTTGGTAGCGGATATTGATCCTGCAGGAAGAAACAATTGATAGTTACTTTGTAATTACCACAGATTCTGATGGTGCCATCACCCTTAAGGACTGGCACAATGGGCTGAATGGACTCTGTCCATGCTGTAAAATGTGTATAGTGTCAGTTGTGGCTCAGTGGGTAGCACTCTTGCCTCTGAGTCAGAAGATTGTGGGTTTAATTCCCTCTCCAGGGTGAGCACAAACAAAATCTAGGCGGATACTCCAGTGCAATGCGATGGGAGTGCCGCAGTGTTGGAGGTGCTGTTTTTCAAATGAGACATTAGACCGAGGCCTCATCTGCTCTCTCAAGTGGACGTAAAAGATCCCATGGCACTTATTCAAAGAAGAGCAGGGAAGTTATCCCTGGTGTCCTGGCCACTATTTATCCTTCAATCAACATAACAAAAAACAGATTATCTGCTCTTTATCATATTGCTGTTTGTGGGAGCTTGCTTATGCGCAAATTGGCTGCTGCATTTCCTACATTACAACAGTAACTACATTCCAAAAGTACTTCACAGGCTGTAAAGTATTTTGAGACATCCAGTGGTCATGAAAGGCGCTATTATAAATCCAAATCTTTCTTTCTAAAATTCTATGAACTTGAAGACAAACAGTAAAGCTTTCAAATATGTTACAAGGAAACAATGAGCAATGGCATAAATTATGCCATAAAAAAGGGAAGAGGCTGTATCTTATGAAATATTTAATTGCCATTTCACAAACTTAGAAGCGAATTATGAGAAATGTCGAGAGATAGATTTTTTAAGGTGGATTTAGACAGTAATTAAGCATTCACACAAGAACAAATATTAAGTAGATAAAAGACACTTAACATGGGTAGGGTAACTGGTTCTGACAATTTTTTTTTAAAGACGTTGGGGCAGGTGACTATGGGTCCACTTACCTAGTTCCGTAGAACATTGGGCTTGGAGCAGATCCAGAGAACTGGAAAACAGCAAATGATCAATGTGGGCTATGGATGGGCACTCAAATTGTAGACCTGCATGTCCCACCAACTGTGGGGAAATTACTTGAAACCATGCCAAAGGACAATATAAAGGATCACCTCCAGAGATACTGATTGACATGAGATACCTAGCAAGACTTTGGAAATGGGAGGCTGTGTTTGTAAAGTCCATATTGATGAACATATGGTCAATAAGCACATGACAGTGAATGTTATTTGCCTGGATCTTAAAAATACACTTCCATATGAGAGACTATTGCACTAGGTTAAGGCCATTGAATAGAAATGTACTGATTTAGAAAAAACGATCAGTTGAAAGAAATTAGTAAATTAGAAGATCTCAAGCTGGAAGTCAGTTTTTAAGCTGTGTATCACAAGAATGGGTGTTGGGACCATTGCTGTTTATCATTTTTATGAATTAAAGAGACTGGATTGAGTTCAACAGTGTCTAAATTTGTATATGATGCCAAAATGACACCAATGATAAAAGAGGGCCAGCATGCACAAATGCAGAATGATTTGAATATGCTGGGTATGTGGGCAGAAAAGTGTCAGGCGCAGTTTAAAGTGAAATAAAAACAGAAAATGCTGAAAATACTCAGGTCAGGCAGCATCTGTAGAGAGGGAAAGAGAGTTAACTTTCAGCTTGATGACCTTTCATTAGAAATATAAAGTGACGTAATTTAATAAATTGGGTGATGTGGCCTATGTACTCAGTGGAAACTTACTGGATATCAGAGCAAAAGAACCAATTTGAAATTGGTGGATATTGTCAGTCCAGTGTTACCTGGCAGCAAAGAAAGAAAACATTGACTTTCATAGCAGATAAATCAAGAGACAAATTTAGAATTATATGGGGCCTTAGAAAGACCACGTTAATTCTGTTCCATTTTAATCCCTTTACTCCAGATAGAATATGACATCGTTTGAGAGGGTTCAGCAGAGGATGACAAGAATGACAAAACCTCAAGAATGAGCTGAGAACTAATTGTGTGTGAGAAGTCATTTGATAGAAGTTTAATATTACGAAAGGATTGATTTATTGGAAACATATTTTTCTGCCATAGAGCATTCCTGAACTTGACATGCAGATGCATTTGTAGTGCTTGGTGCCTGCCCATGACAGCATTACTGAGATTGGAAACCTGTGCATCATAGAATCACAGAACAATTATGACACAGAAGGAGGCCATTTGACCCATCGTGTCGACGCCGGTTGAAAAAGAGCAACCCAGCCTGATCCCACCTTCCGGCACTAGATCCGTAGCTTGTAGGTCATGACTCTTCAAGTGCACATCCAAGTACTTTTTAAATGTGATGAGGGTTTCTGCTCCTACCACCCTTTCAGGCAGTGAGTCCTGAAGGCTGTGTTGCCTGCCCGGTGCCGGGGTTAAGGACATCTCCTCTAGACTTGAGAAGAATTTGGAGTGGGAGGGGAAAGATCCCATTGTCTTGGTCCACATAGGTACCAATGACATAGATAGAACAAAGAAAGAGGTTCAGCATGAGGGAGTTTGAGTAGCTAGGGACTAAATTAAAAAGCAAAACCACAAGGGTAATAATCTCTGGATTATTAATGGAGCCACGAGAAAATTTGCATAGGGTAAATAGGATCAGAGAGATGAACGCGTGGCTCAAAGATTGGTGTGGGAGGAATGGGTTTCAATTCATGGGGCACTGGCACCAGTACTGGGTTAGGAGGGAGCTGTGCCGTCGGGACGGACTTCATTTGATCCGGACTGGGACCAGTGTCCTGGCGAATCGAATAACTAGGGCTATAGATAGGACTTTAAACTAAATAGTGGGGTGGGGGGCTGGGCAGATCCGGTGAGCGGAAATTTTACAAGTCAATGAGAAAGGAGAAGACAAAAGTGTAGGGTAGCGATAGGGGTAATGATAATCAGAGTGCGACAAGAAGGGACAGAGCGTATATACACAAGACAAAATTTAAAGTTCTATATCTGAACGCACAAAGCATTCGTAACAAGATGAATTGCCGGCACAAATATAAATAAATGGGTCTGATCTGATTGCCATTAGAGAGACATGGTTGCAAGGTGACCAAGGCTGGGACATTTCAGGGACATTTGCCATTTCAGAAGGATAGGCAGAAAGGAAAAGTCGGTGGGGTAGCTCTGTTAATAAAGGATGAGATCAGTGCAGTAGTGAGAAATGATTTTGGCTCAGAAGATCAAGATGTAGAAATAATAAGGGAAAGAAGTCACTGAGAGTGGTCTACAAGCCCCCAAACAGTAGCCACTCTGTAGCACAGAGTATGTATCAATAAATAATGGAGGCTTCTAAGAAAGATACAGCAATAATCATGGGTGATTTTAATCTTCATATTGATTGGGCAAATCAAATTGGCAAAGGTAGCCTTGAGTTCATAAGAGTGTATGCGGGATGGTTTCTTGGAACAATATGTTGTGGAACCAACCGGGGGTCAGACTATTTTAGATCTGGTAATGTGTAACGAGTCTGGATTAATTAATGATCTCGTAGTGAAGGATCCTCTTGGGAAGAATGATCATAGCATGGTAGAATTTCAAATTCAGTTTGAGGGTGCGAAAGCTAGGTCTCAAACTAGTGTCCTGAAATTAAGTAAAGGTAATTACAAAGGTATGAAGGCAGAGCTGGTTAAAGTTGACTGGGAAAATATATTAAAGAGTAAGACTGTAGAAAAGCAGTGGCAAACATTTAAAGGAGATATGTCATAACTCTCAGCAAAAATTTATTCCAGTGCTAAAAAAAAATGCTACGAGAAGGATGAACTATCCCTGGCTAACTAAGGAAGTAAAGGATGGTATCAAATTGAAAACAAAAGCATACAATGTTGCGAAGGACAGTGAAAAGCCAGAGGATTGGGACATTTTTAGAAATCAGCAAAGGATGGCTAAAAAAATTATAAAAGATAGAGAAGGTAGCATATGAGATTAAACTAGCAAGAAATATAAAAACAGACAGTAAGAGTTTCGACAGGCATATAAAAAGGAATAAGTAGCTAAAGTAAACGTTGGTTCCTTAGAGGATGAGACTAGAGAATTAATAATGGGGAACTATAGACCAGTTAGTCTAACATCTGGCATTGGGAAAATGCTGGAGTCCATCATTAAGGACGTAGTAGTAGGACATTTAGAAAATCATAATGCAGTCAAGCAGAGTAAAATGGTTTTATGAAAGGGAAATCAGGTTTGACAAATTTGCTGGAGTTCTTTGAGGATGTAACGAGCAGGGTGGATAACGCAGAACCAATTGGTGTGTATTTGGATTTCCAGAAAGCATTCAATAAGATGCCGCACAAAAGGTTACTGCACAAGACAAGAGCTCACGGGGTTGGGGGTAATCTATTAGCGTGAATAGAAAATTGGCTAACTAACCCAGTCGGGATAAATGGGTCAGTTTCAGGTTGGCAAACTGAAACTAGTGGGGTGCCACAGGAATCAGTACTGGGGCCGCAACTATTTACAATTTATATTAATGTCTTGGTTAAAGGGACCAAGTGTAACAAAGCCAAATTTGCTGATGATACAAAGATAGGTGGGAAAGCAAGTTATGAGGAAGACACAAAGAATCTACAAAGGGATATAGATAGGCTGTGAGTGGGCAAAAATTTGGCAAATGGAGTATAATGTGGGAAAATATGAGCTTATCCACTTTGGTAGGAACAATAAAACGGCAATTTATTATTTAAATGGGGAGCGATTACAAAATGCTGTAGTACAGAGGGATCTGGAGGTTCTTGTACATGAAATGCAAAAAGTTAGCATGCAGGTACAGCAAGTAATCAGGAAGGGAAATGGAGTGTTGGCCTTTATTGCAAGGGGGTTGGAGTATAAAAGTTGGGAAGTCCTGCTCCAACTGTAGAGTGTTGGAAAGACCACATCTGGACCACTGCGTACAGTTTTGGTCTCCTCAGTTGAGGAAGGGTATATTTGCATTGGAGGCAGTTCAGAGAAGGTTCACGAGGTTGATTCCTGAGATGAAGCGGTTGTCATATGAAGAAAGGTTGAGCAGGTTGGGCCTATGCTCATTGGAGTTTAGAAGAATGAGAGGTGATCTTATTGAAACTTAAGATTCTGAGGGGGTAGATGCAGAGAGGATGTTTCCCCTCATGGGGGAATCTAGAACTAGGGGGCATAGTTTCAGAATAAGGGGTTGCCCATTTAAAACAGAAATGAGGAGGAATTTCTTCTCTCAGAGGATAGTGAATCTTTGGAATTCTCTACTCCAGAGAGCTGTCAATGCTGGGTCTTTGAATCTATTTATAGTGGTGATAGACAGATTTTTGAACGATAAGGGAGTCAAGGGTATGGGGAACAGGCGAGCAGGGAATTAGAGTTGAGACCAGGATCAGATCAACTATGATCTAATTAGAACATAAGCACATAAGAACTAGGAGCAGTAGGCCATTTGGCTCCTCGAGCCTGCTCAGCCATTCAATAAGATCATGGTTGATCTGATCATGGACTCAGCTCCACTTCCCTGCCCAGCTCCCTTATCGCTCAAAAATCTGTCTATCTCTGCCTTAAACATATTCAATGACCCAGCCTCCACAGCTCTCTGGAGCAGAGAATTCCATAGATTTACAACACTCAGAAAACATTTCTCCTCATCTCAGTTTTAAATGGGTGTTCCTTTAATATAAGTCTATGTCCCCGAGTTTTAGTTTCCCCTATGTGGAAATATCCTCTCTGCATCCACCTTGTCCCACTCATTATTTTATAAGTTTCAATAAGATCACCTCTTATTCTTCTGAATTCCAATGAGTATAGGCCCAACCTATTGAATGGCAGAACAGGGTCGAGGGGCCAAATGGCCTACTTCTGCTCCTATTTCTTATGTTCTTAGGAGTTTCATACCCCCACCACGCTCTGGGTGAATTTTTTTCATCTCCCCTCTAATCCTTCTACCAACTACTTTAAATCTATGCCCCCTGGTTATTGGCCCCTCTGCTAAGGGAAATAGGTCCTTCCTATCCACTCTATCTAGACCCCTCAAATTTATACACATCAATTAAATCTCCCCTCAGACTCCTCTGTTCCAAAGAAAACAAGCCCAGCCTATCCAATCTTTCTTCACAGCTAAAATTTTCCAGTCCTGGCAACATCCTTGTAAACCTCCTCTGCACCCTTTCTAGTGCAATCACATCTTTCCTTTAATGTGGTGACCAGAACTGCATGCAGTAGTCAAGTTGTGGCCTAACTAGTGTTGCATATAGTTCTAGCATAACTTCCCTCTTCTTATATTCGGCTAATAAAGGAAAGCATTCAGCATGAACCAAAATTAATTCAGTAGCGCAACAAGTTGGATCTCTATCCCTCACAAACAATATTTTTAATTAATTAAGTAATGAAGGATCGTTAAGTGTATACAGCAATGAATTCCTGTAGCCGCTATAAATTACATGGCCAGACATTAATTCTGAGAGACATGGGGTTCCAGTACTGAAAGTTATTACTGGACCTTTGACCACTCCAGTGCATTTTATTGATGCTTGATCACGGATGACAGTACTCCTTAAAAGCTAAATGTTAATTATTTGTAGAAAGGAACTATTTAAAAAAATTATAATTTATTTTTTTCCCCCTTCAATTTAGACCTTGTTAAACTATGCCCCATTGTCTAGACAAGGAATTGGGCAAATGCTTTACCACCAATGCTCTGCAAGCGCCATTCTTGATCTGGCCACTAGGAGTAATCAAGAACAGTTGAGCAATCACCACTGATTCTAGGCTGATTTCCTTTCTCCCCTTCCTTCATCTGGTTTCTGAATACAATAAAGCAGAAAACAATTGTATTAAATAAAATAGAGTTAAGTCCTCAAGTGTCTTTACTCTCGGGTATGCCAGTCATAATTGAGTTCCTGTCCCTGAAGCTGGGTGAGGATTAAAAGACATTTTAATTAAGAAAACATGGAATGCTTTTGAGTTGAATCTAGATGCAGACTACAAATTACTGTACATGGGAATTCAGATAGAATTTCTTTAGAAATAAAGCAATCAACGTAAGGAACAAACTACCCGGTCAGGTAATTGATGGGAAACTTTAAGGAGGTTTCAAAAAGGAAGAGTACAACTTTGACATCTGAAAAGACTCCTGATTATTACATTATAAAGATATCATACAGGAAATAAAGGGATAATTGAAGGGGCACACAAGATGATTCAATGGCTTTCTGCCTCAAATACTGTACTTTACTGATTGATAAACACTTGTATTTCATTAGGGTTAGTTTTGCCTAATTAGGTCACACTTTAGCCACATATTTTGTACTATATTTAACCTGCGAGTAGATTGTGATCTCATTCCCTAATGCCTCAGCACAGCTGAATAAAATGTAAACCGTTTTGATCTTTTAGAGGCAAAATCTGCCGCTTTACCTGTGCTTTTAAATTCAGATTTTGCAATATCTCAAAAACTAAACTTTTCATCCACAGAATGATTTTTGACAAGAGCTTCCAGTGTATATCTGAAACCAAAGACATTTATTATGCTGTGTACATTTGAAGCATTTAGCTGCAGGCTAGCTACAGTTACAAAATGCAACAGCAGTCCTGTTTTAAAAGTGGCACAAAGATTAATCTGAGTGTTTTTTTTTGAAGAATGAGCATCATCAGGTCTGGAACTTATTGGGCCCAAGTTTCCACACGATAAAAAACGGACGCCCCTCCGAGCTGGGCGCCCGTTTTTCGCGCCACAAAGTGTGCCTAAAAAAAACCTCCGTATTCTTCACCTCCCTGCAGGTCCTCTGGCCCTCGGCGCGGCAGGAGCTGTAGGGGGCGGAGCTAGGACCCTGCGCCGAAAACAGTGCCGGGAGCTCTGCACATGCGCACTACAGTGGGCACGCAAGTGCAGTAGCTCCAGGCACCCGAAACTGTGTGGGAGGGGCCCGAAGCACGCAGCCCCTAGCCCTGGTCCAATGGCCTCACTGGGGCTACGTGAATAAGGCTCCTCCCACGGCCAGCTCCTGCTTCCTGTCGACTCCCGCTCCTGCTTTCCCCCCCCTCCCCGACCGGACCGGACCTGACTCGACCCGCCTGTTGCTGCCGCTCCTGCTTCCGCGTCCCCCCGACCGGACCGGACCCGACTCGACCCGTCCCGTCCCGTCCCGTCCCGTCTGCGTCTGCCGCTCCCACCCGACTCTACTCTCGCCCCCGGACTGGATCCGGCCTGACCTCCCCCTCCCGCCGATCCGAACCTCTCTCCCCGACCCGACCCAACCCAACGCCACCTACCTCTGGTGCTGGGGACGGGCCCTGCCCGAAATCTCGGGCCCGGCCTGTTCAGCCTTCGGTCCAGACGGCAAACCGCTTCCTAAAGGCCTGCCTGAAGAACTTTCACACAGGTAGGAACATGGTTTATTTAATCTTTTCTTTGCTTATAAATGTTTATTCAGGTTGGATTTATTTGTATAATATTTGTATAAGTATAACTAAGGATTTATTGTAGAATTTAATGACTAAAAGGTTTGGTACTTAAATTAAATTAAATTAGAAAAACACTTTGAAGATTGCTTTCTCCAGATCACTTCACATCTGTGATCAGAAACTCCTGTAAAGCAAACGGTCCTATTACATCATCACTATTTGTTTTTCTTAAATATTCAACTATCTGCTCCTGTAAAGACTTGCTATGCCTTGGAAGAGGGACCACTATTTTTTTTTTTTAAAACTCAGCTCCAGCTACTGAACTCCAGCACTGTGTGTGATGTACTGGGAAATGGAGCATTCATCCCCTTCATGCTGTCAACACTGAGCACTCCCATTTCAGGTATTGCCGAAATTAAGATGCCGTGAAGAATGCCCTTTGTTATCCCATCTGATTACTTAAAGCTTAATCCCAGAAGAGCACCTTTGCTGAACTGGTGTGGGAAAATATAGTAGCCATCCTGTGGAAGGTCCAATGCCAATAGTGACAAATACAACCCAAAGAGACAGTCTTTTAACCCGCAGTATCACCCAGGCTCCAAGTACATTTTTTTTTGCAATCAGTTTCTCTAGTGTTAACTAAAACTAGGTTGAGTTTGATTTTTTCAGAAATGCAAGACACTCAGCATTGTAGCAGTTTGAAAGAAATTGGAAGGCAATGATCATAAGCATTCATATCTTTATTTAGAAGCATATATGTCGATACCTGATAACTATATTATTTAAATGTAGTTGCAGTCATTATCATTTAAACAATTAACTTTAAACTTAACTTCTTTTATAAGAAATCAATGCAGCAGAACTGCAATTCATTCACTGGTACACGGTTAATTACTACCTCAAATTTAGCTGGTCACGATATTTTGCTCGATCTTGTTCTCCTGGCTTACTTCCGAGTAATTAGCTTTTTAAACAATGAGTGAGCATTCAGTAGTACAATACCCATCTTCACATTATAAACAAAGTTCAGTGGACAAAGATTTCAAATTTATTATTTTAGGCCTATCAACTTTAATCTGACATCCGACACTATTCACAGATAAAGAAAACATCCACCTCAATACTTATTCTGGACAGTCCAAATTTCAACTGGCATTAAAGTAATAGGTATGCAAATTAGATGCTACTCATTGACTTTTAAAAAGTACTCCTTGGAATCTTCAGGGGAAGGCTTGATCTGCAAAATAAATCAAGAACAGAATGATGAGACTTGTAGGCAAGACATGCTTCTGCAATAAAAGTGTTATTGAGTAACTTGAGGAATGTTACAGGTGTAGCCAAAAGCATAGGGAAGTTAGAAGTGCAGAAAGTTCAAGTGATTTAGAAATGTTTGTGAATGATGACATTTATAATATACAGAAGCAGTTACATTCTCCTGCATCAGTCTAGGAGTTAAAATGGCACTAATTTCTAGCCAAAATCAGAAATGAACAAAATGATGTGGGAGAGAATTGAAAATGTACATGTAAATTAGTCAAACTAAAAGCACAGTGATGCAGAGTGCTAACATGTGACATGTATAAAATAGCTTCAATGCCCCATTCCACAGAGTTCCTAATGTCAGCCAAATGTCGTGGGGAGGTGCCAAATAACTGCGCACAGGTTAGTGAAAATTGAGGAAGTAGCGCCCAGACTTAATCCTTCATATTCCATCGAAGTTATAAAGAATACCTGTTCACCAGCTAAGTGAAATTATGCTTATAGAGTGACACCCCAGGATTTGACAAGTTGACCATTATTTTTGCCTGTGTTTTGATGTGTGTGACCTCATTGATTGAGCTTTAAAATGTCACGAACTACAGGTTAGTGTTGCCAGAGCACATTATAATAATAAACTTTTATCTATATAGCGTCTTTAATGTAGTAAAATGTCCCAAGGCGCTTCACAGCAGTGTTACAAAACAAAACAAATAAATTTGACACCAAGCCACAAAAGAAGAAATTAAGGCAGATGACCAAAAGCTTGGTTAAAAAGAGGTAGGTTTTAAGGAAGAGAGGTAGAGAGGAGAAGAGGTTTAGGGAGAGAGTTCCAGAGCTTAGGGCCCAAACAACTGAAGGCACAGCCACCGATGGTTGATCAGTTATAATGAGGGATGTTCAAGAGGCCAGAATTTGAGGAGTACAGACATCTTGTGGGATTGTGAGGCTGAAAAAGATGAGAGGTCGGAAGGGGCAAGGCCATGGACTGATTTGTAAACGAGGAGGAAAATTTTGAAATCGAGGGGTTGTTTAACTGGGAGCCAATGTAGGTCAGCAAACACAGGGGTGATGGGTGATCGCGACTTGGTGTGAGTTAGGACACGGGCTGCTGAGTTTTGGATGAGCTCAAGTTTACGTAGTGTAGAACTGTGGGAGGCCGGCCAGGAGTGAGTTGGAATTGTCAAGTCTAGAGGTAACAAAGGCAGGAATGAGGGTTTCAGCAGCAGAAGAGCTGAGGCAGGGGCGGAGGCGGGCAATGTTACGGATGTGAAAAAAGGCGGTTTTAATTATGCCGCGGATACGTGGCTGGAAACTCATTTCAGGGTCAAATATGACACCTAGGTTGCGAACAGTCTTGTTCACCCTCAGATTGATGCAAGGGAGAGGGATGGAGTCAGTGGTTAGGGAACGCAGTTTGTGGCGGGGACCAAAAATAATGGCTTCAGTCTTCCCAATATTTAATTGGAGAAAATTTCTGCTCATCCAGTACTGGATGTCAGACAAGCAATCTGACAATTTAGATACCAAGCAGGGGTGGAGAGATAGAGCTGGGTGTCAGTGTACATGTGGAAACTGACTCCGTGTTTTTGGATGATATCGCCAAGGGGCAGCATATAGATGAGAAATAAGAGGGGGCCAAGGACAGATCATTGGGGGACACCAGAGGTAACGATGCAGGAGTGGGAAGAGAAGCCATTGCTGGAGATTTTCTGGCTACGATTAGATAGATAAGAATGGAATCAGGCAAGGGCATTGTCACCTAGCTGTACATTGGTGGAAAGGCATTGGAGGAGGATGGAGTGGTCAACGGTGTCAAAGGCTCCAAACAGGTCCAGAAGGACAAGGAGGAATAGTTTACCTTTGTCACATTCACAAAGGATGTCATTTGTGACTTTAACAAGAGCCGTTTTGGTACTGTGGCAGGGGCGAAAACCAGATTGAAGGAATTCAAACAGTGAATTCATGGAAAGATGATCACTGATTTGGAAGGCAACAATATTTTCAAGTACTTTGAACAGGAAAATGAGGTTGGAGATGGGGCAATAGCTAACAAGCAAAGTGGAGTCATGGGTTTTTTTTTTGAGGAGAGAACACCGTTAACAATGTCGGCTAACATGAAAGCCAAAAAAGAAAGTTGGGTGGTCAGCAGTTTAGTGAAAATAGGATCAAGGGAGCAGCAAGTGCATCTCATGGACAAGATGAGCTTGGAGAGATTAAAAGCGGAGATCAAAGAGAAACTAGAGAAAGATATGAGTTTAGGGCTAGGGCAGGTGGGAGCATCAGATGAAGTTTGGCCCTGTGGGCTAGGTGAAGGAAGGGAACTCAGAGGCAGCTGATCAGATGAGCTCCTGACACGTTGTTGGAGGCGAGTGTGGTGGAGACGGGGGAGAGGTGGCTTAAGGAGACGATTAGCAGTAGAGAATAGTAGGTTGGGGTTATTTTTGCAATCCAGAATGATCCTAGAATAGTGAGTTTTTGTAGACAAGAGTAGGAACCAATAATGTTTTGTGTGTTCGAGCCAGATCTGGCGGTGAATGGCTAAACCAGTTGTCTTCCACGTCCGTTCAAGTCTGCGTCCTTTTGACTTGAGGGAGCGAAGCTGAGGGCTGTACCGGGGGAGCGGCCAGCATGGGAGAAAGTAATCATTTTAATAGGGACTAGGGAATCAAAGGTGGTGAGGGTGTGATTGAGGCTGCAGAAATGCCATTGTTAAAAGAGGATCAAAGGTTTGACAGTTTTGAGTTGATAAGCGCAATTTTAAGAGAGTTGAGAGTTTTTTTTCCACAAGGGCAGATGCAGAAGGAAGTAGGTTTGGATTGGGGAAGGGGGATGTGGGTCGCGAACAATACAAGGAAACGGTCAGAGTTGGCCTTATCTGTAATTGACATGGTTGATGTTATAAATAGAATTACATCAACTTTACAACACCGAAACAGGCCATTTGGCCCAAATGGTCTGTCGACGTTTATGCTCCACATGAGCCTCCTCTTCCCACCCTACTTCATCTAATTCTATTTTGTTTATGAAACACCATACAGCAAATGATCAGTCATATAAAATGACAGGAGACATCTAAAATTTACTAACACCAACACACAAACATTGAGGCTAACAGACAAAATATAAAAGTAAAATTACATTTATAATATACAGAAGAGGTTATTTCTTCTACATCAGTCTAGGAGTTAAAATTGCAATCTCATTTCTAGCCAAACTATACAATATTTGTAAGAAAATGTCTTGTATGTGTCATGATCACCATCTATGTCATGACCACCAAGAGTGTCACGTTTTCTTGCTTCTCATCTAATAAGTAGTTTTAAGTTTGTTTTTCTGCTGAACCAGACTGCTCGCAACCTTGGTGTCATATTTGACTTTGAAATGAGCTTTCGACCACATATCCACAGAATAACTAAGACCGCCTATTTCCACCTCCTTAACATCGCCCATCTCCGCCCTTGCCTCAGTTCATCTGCTGCTAAAGCCCTTGTCCATGCTTTTGTTACCTCGAGACTTGACTATTCCAACGCACTCCTGGCTAGGCCCCCACATTCTACCCTACATAAACTAGAGCTGATCCAAAACTCAGCTGCCAGTGTCCTAACTCGCATCAAGTCCCACACACCCATCACCCCCGTGCTCGCCGACTTACACTGGCTCCCGGTTAAGCAACGCCTCGATTTCAAAATTCTCATCCTTGTTTTCAAATCCCTCCATGCCCTCGACCCTCCCCATCTTTGTCATCTCCTCCAGCCCCACAACTCCCCCCACAGATGTCTGCGCTCCTTTAATTCTGCCCTCTTGAGCATCCCTGATTATAAATCGCTCAACCATTGGTGGCTGTGCCTTGTTGCCTAGGCCCTAAGCTCTGGAATTCCCTGCCTAAATCCCACCACCTCTCTTTCCTCCTTCAAGAGGCTCCTTAAAACCTACCTCTTTGACCAAGCTTTTGGTCACCTGCCATAATTTCTCCTTATGTGGCTCAGTGTCAATTTTTTTTGTCTCATAATACTCCAGGTGAAGAGCCTTGCGATGTTTCACTATGTTAAAGGCGCTATATAAATACAAGTTGTTGTTCGATTGGTTATTCACAAGCCACATGACAGAAAAACTATTTCCCCAATTTTTTAAATCCAATCACTTGCCCAAACCATTACAGGCCCCTAAAATTAGATTTATCAAAAGCATTGAAGGAAAAAATCACAAATATATCCAGAAACTTAGCTCCAACAATTCCGCTTCATCCTCCTTCTGTATGCAATACACACACAATGGGCCCAAGTTTCCACACGATAAAAAACGGGCGTCCCTCCGAGCTGGGCGCTCGTTTATCGCACCTAAAACGGTGCCTAAAAAAAAACACGCTATTCTCGAGCGCCCTGTAGCTCCTTGTCTGCCTGGCGCGGCGCCCAGGGGGGCGGAGCCTACACTCGCGCCGATTTTGTAAGTGGGAGGGGGCGGGTACCATTTAAATTAGTTTTTTTCCTGCCGGCAACGCTGCGCGTGCGCGTTGAAGCGTTCGCGCACGCGCAGTGCGAAGGAAACATTGGCACTTGACCATTTTTGTAGTTCTTTGTAGCCGTTTAATTTTTGAACATTTTTTAATAAAAGCACATTGCCCTTCCATGATCAGCACTGAGGCTTCTTGCAGCAGCGAGAAGGTTCAGGAAGCCTCAAAGTTGAGGCAACCGTTTCCCTCCCCACCCCCGCCCGCCGTCGGGAACGAACGGAACGGAACGGCCCCCCCCCCCCTCCCCGCAGGAGCGAACGGAACGGCTCTCCCCCCCCCCAACGCGGGAACGAACGGAACGGAATGGCGCCCCCCCCCCCCCACCATGGGAACGAACGGAACGCCCCCCCCCCCCGGGAACAAACGGAACGGCTCCCCCCCGGGGAACGAACGATGGCTGAAGCCACAGGTAGGAAGATGGTTTATTTAATCTTTTCTTTGCTTATAAATGTTTATTCAGATTGGATTTATTTGTAGAAGTATAAATAAGGATTTATTGTAGAATTTAATGAGTTCCCTTCCCCCCCTCACCTCGTTCTGGACGCCTAATTTGTAACCTGCGCCTGATTTTTTTAATGTGTAGAACAGGTTTTTTCAGTTCTACAAAAATCTTCACTTGCTCCATTCTAAGTTAGTTTGGAGTACGTTTTCACTGTGGAAACTTTGAAATCAGGTGTCAGTGGCCGGACACGCCCCCTTTTGAAGAAAAAATTCTGTTCCAAAGTGGAACTGTTCTACCTGCCGAGAACTGCAGAAAAAAAAATGTGGAGAATTGCGATTTCTAAGATAGTCCGTTCTCCACCAGTTGCTCCTAAAAATCAGACGCAAATCATGTGGAAACTTGGGCCCAATATGTCAACAGACAATTGATAATTTTAGACTTCAGATACACCTTGCCCAAACAAAAAAAAATGGTGTTATATTTGTCCACAATCAGCCCAATTCCCAGCAAGCACCATGTTTTTTTATAAGCAAAGGAGCTTCCAGTAACTGTGTTCATTCCTCAGCCCCTCCCAAAGATGAACAGGAGCGGTGTATGGGGAATTGTTGATCTGCATTCAGACTTTAATTCAAAGTAGCATGCCCAAAAAAGACTCTTCGGTCTGCTTTTGCCAGGACCCATACATTCACAATTTGTTGGTACTTCCTCCATCATCTAGAATTCTTCCTCCTGCAGTATCCCAATCCAAGTGTAACTGCTGCAGGGCATTGGGGGAAGACGAAATGTTGGAGAAACAACCAGAAGAGGACAAAAATGGGAAGTGAAAATGAATTAAAGAAAAACAGCAGAGGAAAAAGAAAAAGTGAAGGAGAGAAGTCAAGGACGAGTAATATGCACAGGAGTCTGTAATGAGTAAACTCCTGGTTATTTATTTCAGCATAGGGTTAACAAAATACTGTTGTGGGGCAATGGAGGAAAAAAAGAGGAAGGGGTGGGAGAGAGACTCTCTTGTTGGGGTCTTAGTTGAGTTGATACAAAATTGGACTGGAGGAGAGAGAGAGAGAGAGAGAGAGAGAGAGAGAGAGAGAGAGAGAGAGAGCGATCTTGAGTGGGAGGCAAGAAAGAGCAGTTATAGTGGGTTATGGAGAGAAGTTTTGAGGGGGAAATGGAGAAGTAGAGATAGAGAGATTAGCTAGATTTACTTGGGGGTGGGATGCTGTTGAAGAGTGGGAGACAACCTGCTTATAGAGGGAATGCATCTTTGGTTCTGCTGGGGCCAGGAAGGACAGTTGATGTCAGAGTTTAACAGGCTCATGTTAAAAGACACATCTTCCTGCTCACTGATGACAGGAAATTTGTTAGTATGAATTTAAAAGGCTTGAAATATATGCAGACATTTGAAGTGACAACAGGAAAATACAGATTCTGTAACTGATGCAAAACATATTTTATGTTCAAATTACTTTATAACACAATAGGCATGGTTTAGTTGCTAAAATTAAAAAATAAAAACAAGCAACACTAATTCATTAAGTTGCTAAGTGGAGTAACTGCAATTTTACGTACCGTTGGAGAGTCAGGGGTCCAATTGGCTGGGCAAACCTCTCCATGTGTTTCCACAAACTGGAAGGCCTTAACTAAACGCAGAGCCTCTTCAACATTGCGACCGACAGGCAGATCATTGATGCCGATGTGCTTAATAACTCCGTTATTATCAATGATGAAAAGACCTCTGGTAAAATTAGAACATTTTAAAGTGAGTAAATTAGGAAATACAATTGTAAATTACACAAAGCATTAATCCATAAATCATATTTCACTTTATAATGTGAAGAGCTGAAACAGTTACATTCAAGTGTACTTAAACTGAAATAAAAAAACAAAACAGTTAAAAATATGCCTGAACAGTTTCCAGTGGTGGGGGAAAGACATGAATGTTCAAAACTGAGGAGCAAGAGGGTTCTAGGTGGTGCACAGTGTTGGCACATAGTTGTTTCATTTCCAAATCTAGAGTTCAAACCTTGCTTTAAACTGATTAAATGAAATCTTCTTCTACATCTGCTTTTCGTGTCATAAGTGAAATGAGTGGGTGGTCTTATTCGAGAAGAAAACTGCCTGTAATTTGGTATAAATGGGGCAAAAGTTTGGCAATTTTAGATCACAGAATGACTGATAAGAAATGGAAAGTTACAGCCGTGCTGTTGAAAAGATTTAAGGTTGCTGGTTGAGGCGTACTATTTCCTCAGAGGCAGCTTTACTCTGCAACTGGCCAGCCCTAAATGTTGACACACGGAAGCATTCCACGTTCCCGCTTTGCATGAAGGATAAAGAGATGATAAACAATCCTAATTATGTATATGTGTCACATATATACCGCAGACACACAGGATATGGCAACAGGGAGTGGAACTAATGACAATAACCATTGTTTACTTCGGCAATAAACTTAATAAATGTGGTAGAAATCACCCCATTTACATTGTGGACAGTAAATACAGACGCCAGGTTGACTTTAAAAGCACATCAATATTTCTAATCATGCACGAAGAGAACTTGTGGTCAAGGGGAAAACCTATGGCCAGTGAGCTTCACTCTTTTTTTAATGTCCCTATTTGCCACTGGCCCCCTTTTGTGTGTCAGCAGAAAGAGGTATTTGTCTTTCTGTTGCTACAGCCTTTATTCTCAGGACCCACAGCCATTAATTCATAGAATCGTACATCACAGAAGGAGGCCATTCAGCCCATCATGTCAGTGCCAGTTCTTTGAAAGTGCTATCCAATTAGTCCCACTCCCCTGATCTTTAACTATAGCCCTGCAAGCGTTTCCTTTTCAAGTCTATATTCAATTCCATTTCGAAAGTTACCATCAAATCTAATTCTACCATCTTTTCATGTAGTGCATTCTAGATCATCATAACTCGCCACATAAAAAACTCTCAGCTCCCCTCCGGTTCTTTTGCCAATTACAGGCCCGACCTCCCAAATCAGGAAACCTCGGGACCGAGGCCGTTCCGGATTTCGGAATAGAAAACTTGGGCCTCGCTCCCTCTCCAAAACTCGGGCCTCGCTCCCTCAACCTAGGAGGGAACACCGGAGGCAGCGGGGAGAAAAGCAGCAGCCAGCGCCACAAAAAGAGTCAGTTTTTCGGAACATATTTCCGGATTTCGGCCGGCCCTTCAACGATCTGCGCGATGTCCCGATTTCAGAACATTCCGGATCTCGGAGGTCGGACCTGTATCTTAAATCTGTATCCTCTGGTCAGTGGAAACAGTTTCTCCCTACCTACTTTATCAAAACCCATCATGATTCACGAGCTGTTCTAAGCCCACAAAAAGCTCTGGAGTCACATCAGAGACTTGGCTGCATCCATCCTTATTTCTGGGACTTTGATGCATCTCTCCATTTTGCCTCGCTGTCCTAAAACTTTGTAGAATAACATCTTTACCTGAAGACCACTCCTGCTGGCAAAACTTGCCTCATCCTCCACATTGGTGAATTGACCTTTTATTTTCCACATGTTGTATTGTTGCAATAAGTGAGTCTGTCCAGCCAATCTCAGTGAAACATTGGTTCAAAAATTAATTGCGGCAGTGGAAAGGGAAGGAAAAATCTTGTGCATGTGGCTCACAATCATGCACAGATATAATTTGTACTCTCAGTTGTAAGCTTTGTCTCAATGGTAGCACTCTCGCCCGAGTACATAATCCAGACGGACACTTCAGAGCAGTAGTGACAGTGTTGCATGGTCGGTGAACGTGAAAGACACAATATATAAATGCAAGGTGTTTCTTCCTTTACCACTGCTCCATTGAAAATAGACACGGGCATTAATACCAAGGTACGTGCAAAAAAGCAGTTTTAGGGTAAAAGAGGCTGATATTTCACCTACCTCAAGGGAGTAAAACCATAAGGTGCAAAACTGAGAATTGCACTTTCAATTCCAGGTAGGAAAACACTAATAGAAAATGGTGCAGAATTTTGGCAGTCCAGAAATAAATGTCAGTTAAAAGTTTTACCAATTTTCCCATAAATTTCTAATGCCCTTGCTCTAACAATTTACAGACAGTGAAGCAGAGCTGGGAGAAAAGACTGCACACTAGCTCGAGTCGATTGCTTTTGTCTCAGACTTAACAAATAATTATATTTTGGCTCTAGGACCCTGCAATCAAAGAAATTTACAAATTCAAGATGTGCCAAACTCTAATTTACATATAGCAGGTGGGAAAAAGAATGAACAAAAAAAACCTTTGATTTATAGTGTTTTTCACATCCTTTGAAAATCCCAATGCCCTTTACAGCCAATGGATTACTTTTGAAGTGCAACCATTGTTATTATGTAGGCAAATGCACAATTTATGCACAGCAAAGCTCTATAAATAGCAAATGAATTCATGACTGGATGATCTGTTTCTGATGATGTTGGTTGAGGGAAGAAAACCACAAGATCTTTTACATCTACATAAACTGGCAGACTTAACATATCATCCAAAAGACAGAACCTCCAACAATGCAGCACTCCCTCAGTACTGCAATAAAGAAAGCAAAAACAAAAATTCTGCTGATCTTTGGAACAGAGAGTACCGCCCAGATTCACACAATGCAAATTGGATGATTGGAACAACAATTTGAGATTCGCAATCCCAAAGTACTACTTACATTTATAAACAAGCAAAATACATTATAAATACTTTTTTTATAATTAGTATCCAAGCATCATATCAGATAGCGTGAGAATACAGAATTGAAGGATGTCATTACTTTTTGATCAATATACAGGGCAACTGATTTAAGGTGACTGAATAAACTAAATGTCATTTTTATCACATGACACTTTGGGGGGGGGGGAAAGAGAGGTGATGGTATTCTGCAATTCTATTTATCTATCATTATGGCCCCTGGGGATATGGTGACGGAAGAGGTCAAATTCCATTTTCATTTTATGGAACTGCAGGATTTTTACTGGTGTTTTGGGAAATGCATTCCACATTTCATCATTAAAGACTGCAATCCAGTGTCCTTGTCTACACATATACATTGTGTATAAGTGCCCTCGATCCCAACCTAGATCTAATTAGGGTAACATACAATCCCAAACTGGATCTAATTAGTGTAGCACACTGGACCCAAACTGGATCTAATTAGTGTAACATAATTACACTACCACTGAAGAGGGTAAGACTGATGTTGGAGCTGTAATCCAGTTCTGCCGACACTGCATAATCCACACTTTCTTTATAACACAGCACCTCTTACCTCAGAGCAATACCAGGGCTTTCCAGTAGCACACCATAATCCCGAGAGATCTGCTTTGTTAAATCAGACAACAGTGGTATATTCATGTGCCCGAGACCTCCATTCTGGAACAAAAGAATTAGCACAAAGGAGAATTACCCAAAACAGAAATCAATTAAAAGATTTTACAGGTAAAAGAAAAAGGACTCCCAGATGTTGAAGTGTAATTTTTTTTAATCTTCTGCAAAGTAGAAATAATCTTTTGAGACATTCTAATTATTTCTGTACCCCTTTTCTACAATCAAGATCGGTAAAATCTTCCCTCCAAAAATGGTTACTCATGGACAAAGTCATGTTCTATGGATCTTAACTTCTCATAGTCACAATCTAAAATATTCTGGTTTTGTCATTATAGTTTGATAAAACACTCAATTTTCAACACTGAAAAACAAATTTGGTATTCTGAAGATTTAAAACAGCAATAATTGGTTAGCAGTTACTTCTTCAAATACTAATTTTATAGAACTACTACACCCAAACCTAACTGAAATCCCAAAGTTTCTAAAAAAACAAAAACTACAAATATTTCAGGTTTTTCAAATCTTCATGCTTGCTTCCATACCTTTTTTGGAGTGTTGATCCAGGCAAGGTGGGTGAAATGAGAGTCTACAGAAACGCCAATTACTTCGCAGTTTACATCATGGAACTCATTTGCTTTGTCACTGAATGCAATGATCTCAGTTGGACAAACAAAGGTACTGGAAAAGAGATAAACTTTTTTTTAAAAAACGGATTCATAAGATCACACAACCTGTTTTTAAACGAATAACCAGAACAACGAAAAGATAAAACCTGATTAAAAGAAAATGCATCAGCGGCTTGCATTCTAGCAAAAAACATCACGCACCTGGGCTGGAGCCCTCATTTTATAAATGGTATATAGAGCAGGCTTTAAAAACTGAGATCTTTGTCCACATTTTTTGGCATGTAACAAAATATAGTATTGGGAGAGACGGAAAGAGGGGAGGAAAAGGGAGTGAAAATAAGTGACTGAAAACTATCCAGATATTATAAGTCCCAAAATGATCTTTAGGGCTAGACTTTCCCTAAAGCCCTCCACCTTCGGATTGCCGCCCAAAAAGACTGCGAAGATTCTTCAAATAACGCTGGCGAAAAATTCCATAAATAGAAAAAAGTACCGCCAAGCGAGAAAATGGATCTTACCCATAGATTGTCAGCAGTTAAACGTGAAAGTTGGCAAAATGGGCGGTTCTTACCAGAATGGACAGTAAGCGCTCAAAATTTAGACTGAGGCTGCGGAGGGGGAAAAACTCAAAAAATATTTTTTCAATGAAACAAAAAATAAAAATTTAGAAAACATTCTCAAGACCCTTTTTAACAATCGTCCTGAAAGAATTTAAAAATAATTATAACAAACCTTTAACTTACCTGTCTTTGCAGGGTACTTACCTACCGCCCTTGTTTCCAGCAGCTTTTCGTGGCCGTTTTTTCAATCTTACACATGGGTTACCGTTGAGGCAAAACTTGGATGGTGGCGGTTTATTCGGCGGTGCACGCAGATGCACGTAGGAGATCTGCTCCCCAATGGCATTTTGAAAACGTCGGCGGAACTCTTTAAAAACTGAAGAGGAAACTTTCGCGGGTGGTTTTCTGCCAAAAAAGAGCTGTACTGCCGAGAAAATCCACGAAAATGAAGAGGAAAGTCTAGCCCTTAGCAACTATCAGGCACCTTCCAGCATTTGCATGTTCAATTTAAGGAATTTAAAATCACTTGTTTGCATCTATTAACTTTAAAGTGTTAAGCACATTTAGTATAGCATTTCACTTGTATCCTTTAGAAACATTAATGCACCAATATCAATTGAACAACTCTCACATTATTGAATTGTCGCTTTATCCCAGAGCAAAGTAATGCAGTTCAAATCTTAAACCCAGTGGCTGTTGAAAGGGAATTATTTAGTAAACTGGGGTAAACAATCTAAAAGCTGTTTGAAAGCACACATGTAAACTTCAAAAGTATCCCAGCATTTGATGGGAGAAAGCCTTTATGATGGTGCAAGTGTGAATGATAATTCAGAAAAAGCACAAAGATCAGAAAGCGCTGTAACATTATTAGCATTCCAGAAGCTGCTTGATGTAGTTATCTGATTATTTTTAATACATGTATAGTATTTATGATCCCCTTCCCAACTACTGCAAAACAAGATACTGAGTTGAAGCTAGGAGCAAATTCCTGTGTGTGAAATAAGCCAGAAACTCAATATCCCTTGTATCTGAAAGTGTTTAAATATTAAATATTTTAATTTTGCAAATATAAATTTTTTTATTTTTCAGTTGCTAGACCGTATAAAGCACAGCAGTGGTACACCAAAGCAACTACAACAGCAGTACTACAATCCCTACAAGAATACAGGTGAGGGGAATAGATAGACGTTTCTGCGGCCGCAACCGAGACTCCAGGATGGTATGTTGCCTCCCTGGTGCAAGGGTCAAGGATGTCTCGGAGCGGGTGCAGGACATTCTGAAATGGGAGGGAGAACAGCCAGTTGTCGTGGTGCACATTGGTACCAACGACATAGGTTTAAAAAAAGGGATGAGGTCCTACGAAACGAATTTAAGGAGCTAGGAGCTAAATTAAAAAGTAGGACCTCAAAAGTAGTAATCTCGGGATTGCTACCAGTGCCACGTGCTAGTCAGAGTAGGAATCGAAGGATAGCGCAGATGAATACGTGGCTTGAGCAGTGGTGCAGCAGGGAGGGATTCAAATTCCTGGGGCATTGGAACCGGTTCTGGGGGAGGTGGGACCAGTACAAACCGGACGGTCTGCACCTGGGCAGGACCGGAACCAATGTCCTAGGGGGAGTGTTTGCTAGTGCTGTTGGGGAGGAGCTAAACTAATATGGCAGGGGGATGGGAACCAATGCAGGGAGACAGAGGGAGACAAAAAGGAGGCAAAAGCAAAAGACAGAAAGGAGATGAGGAAAAGTAGAGGGCAGAGAAACCCAAGGCAAAGAACAAAAAGGGCCACTGTAGAGCAAAATTCTAAAAGGACAAAGGGTGTTAAAAAAACAAGCCTGAAGGCTTTGTGTCTTAATGCAAGGAGTATCCGCAATAAGGTGGATGAATTAACTGTGCAAATAGATGTTAACAAATATAATGTGATTGGGGTTACGGAGATGTGGCTCCAGGATGATCAGGGCTGGGAACTCAACATCCAGGGGTATTCAACATTCAGGAAGGATAGAATAAAAGGAAAAGGAGGTGGGGTAGCATTGCTGGTTAAAGAGGAGATTAATGCAATAGTTAGGAAAGACATTAGCTTGGATGACGTGGAATCTATATGGGTAGAGCTGCAGAACACCAAAGGGCAAAAAACGTTAGTGGGAGTTGTGTACAGACCTCCAAACAGTAGTAGTGATGTTGGGGAGGGCATCAAACAGGAAATTAGGGGTGCATGCAGTTATAATGGGTGACTTTAATATGCACATAGATTGGGCTAGCCAAACTGGAAGCAATACGGTGGAGGAGGATTTCCTGGAGTGCATAAGGGATGGTTTTCTAGACCAATATGTCGAGGAACCAAGTAGGGGGGAGGCCATCTTAGACTGGGTGTTGTGTAATGAGAGAGGATTAATTAGCAATCTCATTGTGCGAGGCCCCTTGGGGAAGAGTGACCATAATATGGTGGAATTCTGCATTAGGATGGAGAATGAAACAGTTAATTCAGAGACCATGGTCCAGAACTTAAAGAAGGGTAACTTTGAAGGTATGAGGCGTGAATTGGCTAGGATAGGTTGGCGAATGATACTTAAGGGGGTTGACTGTGGATGGACAATGGCAGACATTTAGAGACCGCATGGATGAATTACAACAATTGTACATTCCTGTCTGGCGTAAAAATAAAAAAGGGAAGGTGGCTCAACCGTGGCTATCAAGGGAAATCAGGGATAGTATTAAAGCCAAGGAAGTGGCATACAAATTGGCCAGAAATAGCAGCGAACCCGGGGACTGGGAGAAATTTAGAACTCAGCAGAGGAAGACAAAGGGTTTGATTAGGGCAGGGAAAATGGAGTACGAGAAGAAGCTTGCAGGGAACATTAAGGCGGATTGCAAAAGTTTCTATAGGTATGTAAAGAGAAAAAGGTTAGTAAAGACAAACATAGGTCCCCTGCAGTCAGAATCAGGGGAAGTCATAATGGGGAACAAAGAAATGGCAGACCAATTGAACAAGTACTTTGGTTCGGTATTCACTAAGGAGGACACAACCAACCTTCCGGATATAAAAGGGGTCAGAGGGTCTAGTAAGGAGGAGGAACTGAGGGAAATCTTTATTAGTCGGGAAATTGTGTTGGGGAAATTGATGGGATTGAAGGCCGATAAATCCCCAGGGCCTGATGGACTGCATCCCAGAGTACTTAAGGAGGTGGCCTTGGAAATAGCGGATGCATTGACAGTCATTTTCCAACATTCCATTGACTCTGGATCAGTTCCTATCAAGTGGAGGGTAGCCAATGTAACCCCACTTTTTAAAAAAAGGAGAGAGAAAACAGGGAATTATAGACCGGTCAGCCTGACCTCAGTAGTGGGTAAAATGATGGAATCAATTATTAAGGATGTCATAGCAGCGCATTTGGAAAATGGTGACATGATAGGTCCAAGTCAGCATGGATTTGTGAAAGGGAAATCATGCTTGACAAATCTTCTGGAATTTTTTGAGGATGTTTCCAGTAAAGTGGACAAAGGAGAACCAATTGATGTGGTATATTTGGACTTTCAGAAGGCTTTCGACAAGGTCCCACACAAGAGATTAATGTGCAAAGTTAAAGCACATGGGATTGGGGGTAGTGTGCTGACGTGGATTGAGAACTGGTTGTCAGACAGGAAGCAAAGAGTAGGAGTAAATGGGTACTTTTCAGAATGGCAGGCAGTCACTAGTGGGGTACCGCAAGTTCTGTGCTGGGGCCCCAGCTGTTTACATTGTACATTAATGATTTAGACGAGGGGATTAAACGTAGTATCTCCAAATTTGCGGATGACACTAAGTTGGGTGACAGTGTGAGCTGCGAGGAGGATGCTATGAGGCTGCAGAGTGACTTGGATAGGTTAGGTGAGTGGGCAAATGAATGGCAGATGAAGTATAATGTGGATAAATGTGAGGTTATCCACTTTGGTGGTAAAAACAGAGACAGACTATTATCTGAATGGTGACAGATTAGGAAAAGGGAAGGTGCAACGAGACCTGGGTGTCATGGTACATCAGTCATTGAAGGTTGGCATGCAGGTACAGCAGGCGGTTAAGAATGCAAATGGCATGTTGGCCTTCATAGCGAGGGGATTTGAGTACAGGGGCAGGGAGGTGTTGCTACAGTTGTACAGGGCCTTGGTGAGGCCACACCTGGAGTATTGTGTACAGTTTTGGTCTCCTAACTTGAGGAAGGACATTCTTGCTATTGAGGGAGTGCAGCAAAGATTCACCAGACTGATTCCCGGGATGGTGGGACTGACCTATCAAGAAAGATTGGATCAACTGGGCTTGTATTCACTGGAGTTCAGAAGAATGAGAGGGGACCTCACAGAAACGTTTAAAATTCTGACGGGTTTAGACAGATTAGATGCAGGAAGAATGTTCCCAATGTTGGGGAAGTCCAGAACCAGGGGTCACAGTCTAAGGATAAGGGGTAAGCCATTTAGGACCGAGATGAGGAGAAACTTCTTCACCCAGAGAGTGGTGAACCTGTGGAATTCTCTACCACAGAAAGTAGTTGAGGCCAATTCACTAAATATATTCAAAATGGAGTTAGATGAAGTCCTTACTACTCAGGGGATCAAGGGGTATGGCGAGAAAGCAGGAATGGGGTACTGAAGTTTCATGTTCAGCCATGAACTCATTGAATGGCGGTGCAGGCTAGAAGGGCTGAATGGCCTGCTCCTGCACCTATTTTCTATGTTTCTATGTTTCTATAAGCAAGGAAACTTGAAATATTCGTTTCAAGCACATTTGTAGTGTCCACAAAAGGAGCTATTATTGTCCCCAGGGTGGGGATTCAGAATGAGAGACAGTAAAGTTAAAGATCAGAACAGAAAGTAAGAGAAAAAGAAGTAAAAAGCAGAGAAAGAAAATAACAGCAAAAGCACAAAAACAATCTATATATAAGTTAATACAGTAGATGGAACCTAACCCACAGGATAGAGTAATCAAGATACGGGAGCATTTGTTCCCTAAAAGTTGTACTCCACCCATCAATTGGTTAATATTTTCAAAGCTGATAACAAGACTTATGCAGGGCCTCCTCCTTAACTCTGAGCAGCACAGGATAATTTCTACACTCAATTTTTTTGTTACTTTGTTCAGAAAATACTTGCAACAAAATACTGTTTGTATATATTAAAATTCAGCATTAGAGTATGCTCTTGCAACAATTATCAAAGGGAATTTGGAAAGCTGCACAGGGCACTGGATACTAAGAAGCAATTTGTGTGAAATTTGGCAAAGAAAAAAAATTGCAGTTTATGAACTTTTTCCTCTTGCATCCAAGCCTTAAACAAAATGCATATGCCAAGATTACTTACAAATCTAGAGGGTAGAAGAAAATGACCAGATATTTTCCCTTGAAGTCATCCAAGCTGATCTCTTTGAACTCACCATTGGTCACAGCAGTGCCCTTAAAAAATGGAGCAGGTTGGGTAACAGCAGGAGCAAAGTTTGAATAAGCTGAAGGAAAAGTACAAACGCCAATTATTATCTATTAGAGTCTATGCTCCTTTTACGAGTCCCACAATACACAAAAAACATTTATGAAAATTAATTTTCCTTCAGTCTGCCTACACAACAAATATTTTTAACTGGATGCTTAGAAATGCCAAGTTGCATTCTCAGTAGCCATATTAAAATAAGACTGTTAGAAAAAAATGCTTATCAAAAGATCAGAGAGATTAAGCACTCGAAATATAGATAGCCTTATCAAAATATAATTCGTATTTTACAAATTGTACGAGATTCTTTTTAACGGAATGCTATTATAAAATTAAAAACATATGGAGCATAAAATGTTTTACACATTTTAAATATTTTGCTATACCCACAAACTAAATCCTGTTAATTCAGGAAATGGCCACTTTGCAATAAATTAGATTGGAATCTCATTAGTAATATCACTTTATTAGATCCCAGCAAATGCAGTTATTATTCTATGTTTCTATGGGGTATGGAGAGAAAGCAGGAATGGGGTACTGAAGTTGCATTTTCAGCCATGAACTCATTGAATGGCAGTGCAGGCTCGGAGGGCCGAATGGCCTACTCCTGCACCTATTTTCTATGTTTCTATCAATAAAAGTATCTCGTGACAAATCAGAAACGATATTTCAATAAATTGAAAATTCCCTTAACTGCAGTATGGCAAAATGATTAAAATAAAACCTAAAGGTACATCATAGCAAGTTGTTAATTAGTGATGCAGTTATACTGCATCTATCAACTTCACACTGGTATGATACTGAGAATAGTGTAAGCAAGCCAGTCTAAGTTGCACTGTCCTGTCGGTACAAATTGGAAAAAAGCGCAGCCATCTCATGTTCGTAAAAACACACGCCGAGCCCTGGTTACTAGCATCCAGTGTAGGTGAAAATGTTATCAGTAAAAATGCCGACTGTTGAAGTAAAGCAGGATTAATTTCACATTTAGATTTTGGAGCAGGAGGATCATCTGCGGTCATAGTTGATAAATCGTAAAGTACACATAAGGCCACTGAGAAGGCAAATAGGGTTTGTATTGCTAGGACAGTATAATATAAATCTAAGCATACTATGGTTAGGCTATAAACAGCTGCACTTGGAAGTATTGTGTTCAGTGTTAATTCCCACCTATGTCAAGAGATTGAGATGCTGGAGAAGGTACAGAGGAGGGCAACCAAAATGATACCCAGACTTGGGGTATTTATTTACGATGGCTCAAGAAACTGTGACTATTTTATTAGAGAAGAGCAGACTTATAGAAGATATGATTGAGATTTTAAAATGAAGGAGGAAATAGATTCCGACCAGTTCAATAGGTTATTTGAAATGTGTAGGGATAAGAGAAATTAGCACATGTGTGTAAAATACATGGGCAAAGAGCTAGCTAGATTAGATGTTAAAACAAGGATATTTCAAATTATTAAAAAATAAACTGTGGGGTAGCTGACAATAGAAAGACTTGATTTACCATGGTCTCCTGCAGCTTGATTGCCTTACTGGGTCAGAGAGGAATTTCCCAGAGTTTTTGTTTAATTGGTCAGTTTTTTCCGCTTGTCTTGTATCTTCTGGAAGACTGCAGTAGGGCGCATCTGGATTTTTGCCGTTTGTGGCTGCATCTTGCCTGGATGTGGCAAGCTCTTTGAAAATTCTTACTTGTATTACCTGAGCAATTCGTTTTCCTAACGCATATTCCCACCACACTTACTTGTACTGAAGCTGAGTTTATGATTTGTGAAAGAGCTTGAAATCCGACAGTTTGCTTCATTTTTCTGAATGCAGTGCGCTCGGAGAGCTGCAGAGACTCCCCTGGTGTTTAAACATGCTCGGTAAAGCTGCAAAGTAACAAGCAGAAGAGACAGTAAATCACTCCAACTGAAAGAACGCTTGCTCGAAATTCGCTCCAGACGGTCGTCAACGTGGTTCCCAAGCAAATTAATTTCAACGCATGATTTAAAACCCGCAAAAGCGTCGGAAAAAAAGACAACCTTGACCTTAAGTAATCGTCTCTGCAACAGAGTTGCTAAACAGACCTGCCAAACTCTCATTCTGATTTAAAATAGCGACCTATCCTGATGCTGTTGGGTGAAAAAACTGAGCCATAGCTCCACCTGAAGCCTCTGGAAAACTGCCCATGGGCCTCGGAGCAGAGCCGGGAGAGGAGACGACGAGCCAAGTGCACTTCATAAATGCCAGGAGAAGTTTGGGGGTTGGGGGGTGTGGGGGGAAATATGAGAAACCAATCCCACCCATATCTTGACAACACCGAAAGAGCCTTTTAAAAAACACAAATGAAAGGGTGACTAAAAGCCACGGTCGCCGCAGCATGGGCTGGACAGCAATGTCCTTCTGGAGTTTACTTCAATCCTGGGAAGTGTAAAAACGGTACCGCGAGCACAAACAGCCCTCGGAATGGCTTGTTTTAAACGCTAACGTGCCCCGGTTCGGATTAAAAGCGACATTTCTTTCCACACCACGCAACCACTCGCCGGCTGCTGGGAGAACTTAATAAAAGCCTCCTCCTCCGTCGCCTCACCCGAGCCAGCGCCGCCGCCATCTTGCTGCAGGTCTGCCCCCCGCCAGCGTGCGCTCACACGGCAACGGTCCGTTGTTTTTTTGAACAAAATTAAAATTAAAAAATAAAATCAGAGGCGCCAATTTTCCACAAGAACAAACGCGACTGCGATCAATAAACTAAAATATAAAAAGGGCGGCAGGAATAATTTGAGCGGCGGCAGGGGGGGGTGGGCTGTCGCCTCCGCCGGAAGTGACGGCACCGGCGCTGACGTCACTTCCCGGGGTTGACCCAATGGTTGAGTAAGACCAAGATGAACTACATGCCCGGCACGGCCAGCCTGATAGAAGACATTGACAGTAAGGCATTGTATTTACACCGCTCTTACCCCTTGTCGGTCTGATGCATTCTCATCTCCTCCAACTGTAGGCTTACATCGCCCCGGTCGATGATTGACCACCTCACCTTCACTGTGTGCACACACTCTGTTCCAAGATGCACAGTTGTATTCACCCTGGGTGTCAGCCAGAGCCTCGGTGGGCAGTACTCTCTCTCTCTCTCTCTCTCTCTGTCTCTCGCCTCTTGGGACACAAGGTTGTGGGTTCAGAGACTTGAGCACAAAAATCTAGGCTGACACTCCAGTGCGGCGCAGAGGGAGCGCGGCACTGTCAGAGGTGCCATCTTTGGGATGAGACGTTAAACCGAGGCCGCGTCTACACTCTCAGGTGGACATGAAAAATCCCATGGCACTATTTCGAAGAAGAGCAGGGGAGTGAGTTATCCCCGGTGTTCCGGCCAATATTTATCCCTCAATCAACATCACTAAAATAGATTATCTGACTATTATTGCATTGTTGTTTGTGGCAGCTTGCTATGTGCAAATTGGCTGCTGTGTTTGCTACATTACAACAGTGATTACACTTTAAAAAGTACTTCATTGGCTGTAAAGTGCTTTGGGACGTCCGGGAGGCGCTATATAAAAGCAAGTCTTCCCACCCACCTCAGGACAAGGACATTGATTATTTTAGAACATAATACCACTTGTATTGTGTACTATTCAAAAGGAAAATCCTTCTAGTTTCCTAAAATCAAGACTTGATCAAATTTATTGACGATGGGAAAGTTAATTTGAAACCTTTTCACCGGGATTTAATTTCTGTCAAGGATAATTTGCCTACAGAATTTTAAGACTTAAAAGGGTTGTGCCGACCAGAATTTGTTCTCATTGGTCTCCAGCTTCATGATCATCATCATCATAGGCAGTCCCTTGAAAGCGAGGAAGACTTGCTTCCACTCTGAAAGTGAGTTCTTAGGTGACTGTACAGTCCAATGCGGGAATTACAGTCTCTGTCACAAGTGGGACAGACAGTCGTTGAGGGAAAGGGTGGGTGGGAAGACTCGTTTACCGCACACTCCTTCCGCTGCCTGCGCTTGCTTTCTGAATGCACTCGGCGATGAGACTCGAGGTGCTAAGCGCCCTCCTGGATGCTCTTCCTCCACTTAGGGCGGTCTTTGGCCAAAGACTCCCAGGTGTCGGTGGGGATGTTGCATTTTATCAAGGAGGCTTTAAGGGTGTCCTTGAAACGATTCCTCTGCCCACCTGTGGCTCGCTTGCTGTGTTGGAGTTCCGAGTAGAGCACTTGCTTTGGGAGTCTTGTGTCAGGCATGCGAACAATGTGGCCCGCCCAACAGTGCTGGTCGAGCATGGTCAGTGCTTCGATGCTGGGGATGTTAGCCTGATCGAGGACATTAACATTGGTGCGCCTGACCTCCCAGGGGATTTGCAGGATCTTGCAGAGACATCGTTGGTGGTATTTCTCCAACGATTTGAGGTGAATACTGTATATGGTCCACGTCTCTGAGCCATACAGGAGGGCGGGTATCACTACTGCCCTGTAGACCATGAGCTTGGTTCCAGATTTGAAGGCCTGGTCTTCGAACACACTCTTCCTCAGGCAGCCGAAGGCTGCGCTGGCGCACTGGGGGACCTCATTGTCGATGTCTGCCCTTGTTGATAATAGGCTCCAGAGGTATGGAAAGTGGTCCACGTTGCCCAGGGCTTGATGACTGGGGGGCAGTGCTGTGTGGCAGGGTCAGGTTGGTGGAGGACCTTTGTCTTATGGATGTTTAGTGTAAGGCCTATGCTTTCATACGCCTCAGTGAAGATGTTGTCCCCAGCTTAAAGTTGTAGTTTCTCCCACAAACTATGCAGTTGTTGAAGTCTAAAGTTATTTACTGAAAATTATAATAATGTTATCTATCTACAGCCCAGCCATAAGATGCTAAGTAGCTCCACAAATGAATTGTCCGGTTATAGAACTTTTATCTTGTGTGCTACGACCTCGGCAAAAAAACTTCAATGTTGTGCAAAATCACTGAAGGATTAATGAGAATAAAGAAGTTAATTGCATATTAATAAAAGATCAGAATACATTATATACACAGAACTAGTGTGAACATGCATATACCAATCCTTAAAACCATTGAAGTACACTACATGATTAATTTTTTTGCTCCTTAAGTCAATGCTGGCAATGGAACAATTCAATCTTTTCATCGTCATAGGCAGTCCCTTGAAATCGAGAAAGAGTTGCTTCCACTCTAAAAGTGAATTCTCAGGTGACTGAGAGTCGTAAATCTGTGGAATTCTCTACTCCAGAGAGCTGTGGAAGCTGAGTCATTGAATATATTTAAGGTGGAGATGGACAGATTTTTGAACAATAAGGGAGTGAAGGGTTATGGGGAGTAGGTAGGGAAGTGGAGCTGAGTCCAAGATCAGATCAGCCATGATCTTATTAAATGATGGAGCAGGCTCAAAGGGCCAAATGGCCTACTCCTGCTCCTATTTCTTGTGTTTCTTATGTTAAAGAGGGATATTTTGTCAATATAAGTGGTACGTCCATTGTTTAGTTATTTGTTATAATGGAGTGTGGATTATCTTCCTTTCCAGTCCTGGATATTTATGCTTGTGTTACAAAGCAATTTTAAATAAAATCTCAGCACCAACTAAAGCAATCTTTTACACTCTCAGCATCAAGCAGTCCCAGATCAGCTGTAGCACCAAACAAATGGATAGTTCAGGTGTTTCTGCACTATTAGAATGGAGCCAGCTGTAGATGCCTGGTTCATCATGTCAGTTGCCCTCCATAATGTAGCTGACCTAAACTTTTTTGTAGACATAAAATTATGGGTTTATGAGAATGCCATTGGATTCTGATCATGTTTGATTATAGCAGATGTGGGAACTTATTAACACCACACTCCCATCACTGCTCCAGAGACTGGTTCCTCAATGTGGATTATAAAAAGAGAGGATCAACCGATGCATATCGCTCTCTTGAAAAAGGTTAAAAAATCTTCTACATTATAAAATGCACTTTAAACCTCCTTTTGCTCTGCTGTATACATAATGTCTAAATCTGTAAAGTGTACAAAACACCAGAAAATAGTAACATTTCTTCACTGTTTAACATCTAGTATTGTTGCATTGCTATAAGCATTACAAAGCATAAAAATATACAATGTCATGTACAACTTAAGATAAAAATTAAAATAATCGCAAGTCCTAGATCTATTATTACATTTATAATATTAAAAGTGTATAATTTGACTTAAAGCTTTTGAACCTGAAAGTATTGTTAGAGCGATTCCCTTTACTATTCTCTAACAGCACGTAAGTGCTTTTTGTTAAAGGACCGCTTTGGAGAACAGGACAATACTTTTAGTGTGCAGTTTATATTTAAAAGTCAAAAGCTTGCAGACTTTCCTCATGAAATAATTTTGGAGTTTAGAAGAATGAGAGGCGATCTTATTGAAACATATAAGACACTGAGAGAGCTCGACAAGGTAGATGCAGAGAGGATGTTTCCACTCATGGGAGAATGTAGAACTAGAGGCATAATTTAAGAATAATTTAGAACTGAGATGAGCCCATTTAGAACTGATATGAGGAGGAATTTCTTCTCGCAGAGGGTCGTAAATCTGTGGAATTCTCTACTCCAGAGAGCTGTGGAGGCTGGGTCATTGAATATATTTAAGGCAGTGATAGACAGATTTTTGAACGATAAGGGAGTGAAGGGTTATAGGCAGACAAGTGGAGCTGAGTCCATAAACAGATCAGCCATGATCTTATTAAATGGTAGAGCAGGCTCGAGGGGCTGAATGGCCTACTCCTGTTCCGATTTCTTGTGTTTCTTATGTTAAAGAGAGATATTTTGCTAATATAAGTGGTATGTCCATTTTTTGTTTGGTTATTTGTTACTATGGGAGTGTGGATTATCTTCCTTTCCAGTCCTGGATGTTTATGCTTGTGTTACAGAGTAAATAAAATCTCAGCACCAATCTTGGTAACTGGATAGTCCTCAACAGTAATGATTGTTTTAATTACTTGTAGTGCTTTTATTGACTTCCATGACTTGGAAAGATACTTCTCTTTGCTCCCACATAAGAGTAGCTTACTTACTCCTACTTGGTGATCTTTTCTGTCTCGGAGACCTGCCATTAGAGGTGATTTCCTCTAACAGGTATAGAAGAATAAACAAGCTTCAATTCTTTATCCAGTTGTGTGTGTCTGTATACATATATACGTGTGTGTGCATGAGGTGAGCACAGAATATCATAAAATGTCAAAACTGTCATATCTTTCCACCACCAATGCCAGCAAAATACCTGCTAGCATTCACTATCTAGGTTAATACCTGAAGAATGGTTACTAAAGCAGGTTCCAACAGGTGTTGCATACATGGAACCAAATCCCAACACAATTTTATCATCATAGGCAGTCCCTCGGAATCGAGGAAGACTTCCACTCTAAAAAATAAGTTCTTAGGTGGCTGAACAGTCCAATATGAGAACCATAGTCCCACTCAAATGGGACAGATAGTAGTTGAGGGAAGGGTGGGTGAGACTGGTTTGCCGCACGCTCTTTCCGCTGCCTGTGCTTGATTTATGTATGCTCTCGGCGATCAGACTCAAGGTGCTCAGCGCCCTCCCGGATGCTCTTCCTCCATTTAGGGCAGTCTTTGCCCAGGGACTCCCAGGTGTCAGTGGGGATGTTGCATTTTATCGGGGAGGCTTTGAGGGTGTCCTTGTAACATTTCCTCTGCCCACCTTTGGCTCGTTTGCTGTTTGGAGTCTCGTGTATGGCATGCAAACAATGTGACCTGCCCAGCGGAGCTGATCAAGTGTGGTCAGTGCTTCAATGCTGGGGATGTTGGCCTGGTCAAGGATGCTAATGCCGGTGCATCTGTCCTCCCAAGGAATTTGCAGGATCTTGCGGAGGCATCATTGGTGGTATTTCTCCAGCGACTTGAGGTGTCTACTGTACATGGTCCATGTCTCTGAGCCATACAGGAGGGCGGGTATTACTACAGCCCTGTAGACCATGAGCTTGGTGTCAGATTTGAGGGCCTTGTCTCTGAACACTCTTTTCCGAAGGCTGCACTGGCGTACTGGAGGCGGTGTTGGATCTCGTCGTCAATGTCTGCTCTTGTCGATAAGAGGCTCCCGAGGTATGGGAAATGGTCCACATTGTCCAGGGCCACGCCATGGATCTTGATGACTGGGGGGCAGTGCTGTGCGGCGGGGACAGGTTGGTGGAGGACCTTTGTCTTACGGATGTTTAGCATAAAGCCCATGCTTTGGTATGCCTCATTGAAAATGTTGACTAACACAATTTACCACTTTGAGCAAAGAAAAATGTGGAAGGGGATACTTATTCTCCTCCCTCCAAAATAGTGTAGAACTACAAAGATGTGATGAACTAGTCTGGCTGCTTCGATCAGCCATGATCTTATTGAATGGTGGTGCAGGCTCGAAGGGCCGAATGGCCTACTCCTGCACCTATTTTCTATGTTTCTAAACCCAATTGCAAAATGTCGATCCTTCCAATGTTGGGAAGAAACTGGATCGATAAATAGATTTTTCTTCTGGTTCACATTCTCCACACACCACTGCAGTGAGCCATTGCCACGTCACACTTGCCTGGGGGGGAAATTTAACGTGAGAAATGACTTTCCTTTTAAGGCTTAAATGATGTGATGATGGTCCAATAGGGAGAGGATTGCACCCCTCCGCGTGATGTCTGTACCATCAGCCGATACAAGCCCTGATTTTGTATCCGAGACATCAATTATTTTCCCATCATGCCATCTTTGTCACCTACTCATCTGTGATTGTCTTTGTTTAATTAATCAGTTTAAATTATACTTTTTTTCTTCGTGACTCTCTTTTTGTTTATTTTTAAATCCTCCAAATTGCAAACTTTCTTCATCGGAACAAGGCATAATTAATTAATGTAAGCTCGAGGAAGAATATCTCATCTTTCTATTCGGCACTTTGCACCTTCCGGACTCAACATGGAGTTCAACAATTTCAGATCATAACCTCTGCCCCCATTTTTTTGGACGGCAGCTGTTGCTGATGATTCTGCTATTCCCATTTCCCCCTCCTCTAGACCCATCTTTCGTTTCTTTACTTGTCCCACTATCATCTCCTTTCGCCTTGCACCATCATCCCTTTTGTCAAAAGCAAAATACTGCGGATGCTGGAATCTGAAATAAAAACAGAAAATGCTGGAAACCTCAGCGGGTCAGACATTATCTGTGGAGAGGGAAACAGAGTTAACGTTTCAGGTCGACGACCCTTCGTCAGAACTGGCGAATGTTCAAAATGAACAGATTCTTAAGGAGCACTGAAAGGGGGAGGGGAGGAAAGAACAAAGGGGAAGGTCCGTGATAGGGTGGAAGACAGGAGAGATTAGAGAGACAAAAGGGATGATGGGTCGATTTGAGATGGTAATGGCACAAGTTAGAAAAAGGTTAGTTTAGATCGGGTGTGACTGGCAGAATAATTACCAGCTGGCATGGGAAACAGAGAAAAATATTACATAAGATTGGGGGGCGGGGGGTTGGGAGGGGTGGTGGGATTTTTAAAAAGGGAGGAAAGGAAGCAAAATGTGAGCAGAGGTTATGCTCTGAAATTGTTGAACTCGATGTTGAGTCCAGAAGGCTATAAAGGCTAAACGAAAGATGAGGTGCAGTTCTTCGAGCTTGCATGAGCTTCATTGAAACAGTGTAGGAGGCCGAGAACGGAGAGGTCAGAGTGGGAGTGGAGCGGGGAATTAAAGTGACAGGCAACCGGAAGCTCAGGGTCACACTTACAGACCGAACGGAGGTGTTCCACAAAGCGGTCACACAATTTGCATTTGAACTCTTCAATGTAGAGGAGACCACATCGTGAGCAGCGAATGCAGTATACTAAATTGAAAGAAGTACAAGTAAATCGCTGTTTCACCTGGGGTGTTTGGGGCGCTGGATAGTGGGAAGGGAGGAGGTAAAAGGGCTCCACTTCCTTCCTAGAGCGCTAAAGGACAGAGTCGTGGTACAGCGCTGCACAATGTCATTTAATCTCTCCAACCTTCCACCCTATCACTGACCTTCCCTTTTGTCCTATCCTCTCTTTCCCCCCCGTCCCCCCCCAACCCCTTCCCTGACTCTGCACTTGCTAAAGAAGTTGTTCAATCTCTAACTTTTCCAGTTCTGACAAGAGGCCATGACCTGTAACGTTAACTTTGTTTCTCTCTTCACATATGCTGCCTGACCTGCATTCTCTGTTTTTATTTCAGATTTTCTGGGTCTGCAGTATCTTGCTTTCATTATTATAATTAATTATATGTCTAATCTGTTATAAAGATTATGGTCATTATAAAAGATTTGCACTGTAAATATTGTCCTAATTTTTTCAAGAGTTTTTCTTTGGGCTGATTGGAATGATCATTGCTTGTTATGTCTGATTGTTGGTCAGAATGCTAGGTTGCCTATTGTTTTTGCGGCATATGCAAAGGGATTATTTAAGGCATCTACAATCTATGATCATAGGTTGAAAACAAATTTTGGTAAACTCAACTCTGCCTGGTCACTGAACACATGCCTGGTACTGCCCAAGCACTGACTGAACTCACAAATTCTGTTGGCACCTCCCCACTTAAATGTCATGGTGCCTCAGATTCTCCTAACCAATAAAGAAATCCTTTCTAAAAAGAGAATTGCTCATTCTTAGCCAGTACTGGTAGTATTCTGACTCTTGCATCCTCACCTGGTTCAGCCCAGCTCTTTCTAGCCATCCTGTGCATTTACTCCTAGTTCTAATATGCTCAGCATTGGTACAAGCCACTATTGACTTGTTTTACATCTGTCAAATCCCCCATGGCGACTTAACATTTGTCAGCTGCCTCGATCTCCCCCTCTGGTGCCATCTGCACAATTCTTTGCACTGATGCAGTAGGGAGTTTGTTCTTTTAAAGATCTAGGGGGAGAAATTTGGGACGTGCCATTTGGGGCAGTAACTTTTGAAAGCTGGAACAATTAGTGCCAGGCACTAATGATTCTCAGCTTTCTGTAAATTCGGTGTTAGCGCTCCAGGAACTGTAAATCAAGCGCTCCACTTCCTTCCTGGAGTGTGAAAGGACACAGGCGGGGCGGTAGTGGTGCAGCGCTGCACAATATCCCGTGCGACGCTGCACAATATCCCGTGCGGCGCTGCCGCAATCCGAGGCTCCTTCCCTCCCTTAAAGGGAAGGCCATCGCTGCAGATAGCTGGTCCCCAACGGTAGCCGGATCCGGCTCCATCAGCCCCATGCACTGCAGCAGAGTGCTGGGCTGATTGTTTGCGGCCAAAGAGAAATGGAAACAATTGAAATTATGATTTATAACAATTTACCTACTTACAACATCGCCTTTAACTTGCGCCCGGCCTCCCAAACAACACCTCCTGCAGCTGTCGATGTTGTCGTCCGGCAATGCTGCATGGGGCGGAACCAAAGTTTGGGTCCAGGGCGATGCGCAGGACAGTGACATCATGATCTCCAGGTGCAGGAGATCGTGGCGCAATATGTTACTGCCGCTGCAAATCTCTCGCCCAATTTAGCGGGAGTTGTTCATCTCGCCGCGCCTGGTAAGTCGTTAGCGTCCTCCCAGAGGCGATAATGGGAGGTACTACGGAGGTCAATTTCTCGGCCCTTTCTGCAGAGTCCAGACAGTGTGATCCTAAAGTAATTTCTACAGAGCAAGCAGATACACTGACAAAATTCTCCTTTTTTCCAAACAGAAGCTAATAACAGAGGCCTTCTCAGACTGTACGGACCAGTGTTGTATCTTATCCAGTGAGTTCACTGCAACTCATTCAGGATTTTCAGTCCCTGCAATCTCTTTGAGATAGAGCTGCACTTAATCCTCCAAAGTCTGTTCAGAAAGATCATGATTAGTAGGATAGAAACTGATCTCTCGCACTGGGAGTAATTTTGACTGTGTGTGACAGTGTAAAATGGGTGATCGCGAGTCAGCAGCCCGTTTTACATCTCCTGATTTTTATTTCCATTGATGTTCTTTAAGAGCATCTTTTCAACATTTGGATCCTTTCCCTCTATTATACAGTAAAAGGATCTTAACTACAGCTTAGATGTTTGAAAAATGGGGATCACAATGGGATCTGGATTTGTGGAATCATAGGACTTTGCTTAAGTCAGGAATGAATCACTTAATGAGCAAACCCTACTTCCGATGGGAAATAAAATACAAATTGCATCTAAACAACATCAAGTTGCTATCAGTGCTATGGACTCTACTTTTCAATACATAACTCAAAGAATCACATTTTCCATTTCGGAGTTCCATGTGGAATTTCAGTAGCAATTACTAATCTTTCAGTTCAATGTAAAAAGTTGTTTGGCTGTTGTTCAAAGTCTACAAGTATGAGGAACAACACTGTCCCAACAATGGCTTTAGTATTACATAGAATTACATAGGATATATGACACAGAAAGAAGCCATTCAGACCAACCAGTCCATGCCGGCGTTTATGCTCCACTCGAGCCTCCTCCCATCTTTCCTCATCTAAATCTATCAGCATAACCCTCTATTCCCTTCTCCCCCATATGCTTGTCTAGCCTCCCCTTAAATGCATCTATACTATTCGTTTCAACCGCTCCCTGTGGTAGCGAGTTCCACATTCTCACCACTCTTTAGGAGGTACCTGCCCTGTGTGTAGAGAAAATGGGGACAATTCCAGCAGCCCTTATCGTACTGCAGACCGAGCTGGACAACATGTACATCAGGAAACCAGTCAACCACAATGGGGCCCTTGACCAAGGCGATCATCCTGGCTCAGTGTAACTCATGCTTCACACAAATAATAATAAACAATGAACAAGCTATGTTTCCTTGCGTCAATGGGTCGTCATTACTTGGCTTAAACAAAATAGCTTCTAACTATCCTCCTGCGTTCTTCTGAACCGGATGAAAGCTTGCCCTCACAGCTTTCTGTTTACAAACCTGACTAGTTGCTTGTGTCTCTATCACTATGTTCACAACACAACAGGAAGGCCTACGCCAGACAATCCTTTCCAATATTATAGCCCAGCCCATGAGCAATTTAACTACCTTTCACCTCAGGGACATTTTTTTAACTTGTGTGAATATACTTTGCATTGAGGCAAAACCCTAAAATGTAGCTTTTGATTTGAGAAAATGCTGCAAGCCCTTTTCTGCTTAATTGCATCACAAGTCAACTGGTCCATTCATTTGTATTTACACTTGTGCTGACTGGCAAAAAGTTCAAATGACCGGAGATGAGGGGTTGACTTATGAGGAAAGGTTGAGTGGGTTGGGCCTCTACTCATTGGAATTCAGAAGAATGAGAGGTGATCTTATCGAAACGTATAAGATTATGAGGGGACTTGACAAGGTGGATGCAGAGAGGATGTTTCCACTGATAGGGGAGACTAGAACTAGAGGGCATAATCTTAGAATAAGGGGCTGCCCATTTCAAACTGAGATGAGGAGGAATTTCTTCTCTGAGGGTTGTAAATCTGTGGAATTCGCTGCCTCAGAGAGCTGTGGAAGTTGGGACATTGAATAAATTTAAGACAGAGATAGACAGTTTCTTAGCCGATAAGGGGTTATGGGGAGCGGACAGGGAAGTGGACCTGAGTCCATGATCATATTAAATGGCGAAGCAGGCTCGAGGAACCGTATGGCCTACTCCTGCTCCTATTTCTTATGTTTTTATGTTTCTTATGTTCTTATGACTGGCTAAAAGTTAAAATGCCCAAATAAAACTTTCAATATCATTCCCTTCTTTAAAATTTGAAATATGATTTAATTTAATAAAATGGTGGGCCCACTTACCAGATTTGCTGATGCCAGTTCAAGAGCCTAGCAACACTTCTTCACAATCTCATGCTGACACCGTTTCTTCTTGTGTTGAAACAACAATTTCTATTGAGATAGCGCATAGAAAAGCATTTATATTTAATGTAGAGAAACATAAGCAGACACTTGACAGAGGTGTAATCAAAAATAAATGAACGCTGAGCCAAAGAAGCAGATATTAACAACTGCTGGGAAATTTGAAAGGGGCTTGAAAGGTGCTGTAAAGTAGGAGTAAAAAACAGTTGTAGGAATATTTAATCAGAAGGAAGGTTCTGTAGTTATATGACCCACAAGGTCATTTCACAGATCATGAAATATTTCCAAATCGGCAGCCTTGACCAATCACATTCCAAGTGAACTTACTACCATAACTGTAGTTCATGAAGATACACTGCTCTCCCTGAACTGTGTGATACTTTCTTTACAAATGTACCTGCTTTTAGATTTGCTCCACAGATGAAGGAAACTCCTCGCTAAATGTTGGCATGCAGCATCTGCTGCTGGTGCTTTGATCCACATGACTATATTTGCAAACAAAAGAATGTTTCTTGTGCTTGTTTACTCAGTGTGAGTTAAAGGGTCACAAGGGTTTGGTAAACTTTTTTTTATTCGGGACAGCGAAAAGCCAAACAGCTGTGCATCATCATCATAATGGCCATTGTGTGAGTGACACCGTGACGTAATTCAACCATCGTTTATTTTGTTTTATTTATAACTTAAAAGGCCGAACAGTTTTCATTAAGGCCATACTTTATTAATTATCAGAACCAGAAAGGTTTTCAATCAACTTAGTAGCAAAAATGACAACACCTACTCATGGGTTCTGCATTCAAAATTCCAAAGGGATACCTTGAATTTTATTGTTAAAATGAATGGTCTGTTCTTTTTTTGTTTTTAACCTGTGCTGGATTTAATAGATAAAAGGAGGAATATATCTGCAAATCAGTCCATTAATTCAGTATTGACAGCAGCCTATATTTTACAGTACTTTGGAAGAATATATATTGAGGATTGTAAATGTTTGGCCATCATTATAAGTTTAATGAAGGAGCTTGTTATAAGTTGATAACTCTTTGCAGTCGATAATTTCAATAAATACCGAACAAGATTATGCATCTTTAGAAGTACCTGTAGTATTTTCTGGAAACAAAATTCAATCTGTACAGACAGATTAACAGCTTCAATTATAGGGTTTAGAAAATTAAATTTTGGCTTTTGTGAAATATTATTTATCTTTGCAGATATTTATTTGTCTTAGTAGTCACCCAGATTTAGAAATTATACTCTGTGAGCAATATGAATGGTTAACGCATTCATGTCAAATTCTTTTGTCTATTATTTCAATAATGATATTAATCCATTTAACGTAAACAACAGTAGCAGCTTGCATTTATAAAGCACCTTTACCATAGAAAAATGTCCCAAGGTGCTTCAGACAAAAATAGACACCAAGACGAGCTATATTAGGAGGGGCTTTGGTCAGAGAGCTGGGTTTTAAGGAGGGTCTTAAAGGACGAGAGGCGAAGGGTGCAGGGAGAGAAAGGACATTCTTGCTATTGAGGGAGTGCAGCGAAGGTTCACCAGACTGATTCCCGGGATGGCGGGACTGACATATCAAGAAAGACTGGATCAACTGGGCTTGTATTCACTGGAGTTTAGAAAAATGAGAGGGGATCTCAGAGACACGTTTAAAATTCTGACGGGTTTAGACAGGTTAGATGCAGGAAGAATGTTCCCAATGTTGGGGAATTCCAGAACCAGGGGTCACAGTCTAAGGATAAGGGGTAAGCCATTTAGAACCGAGATGAGGAGAAACTTCTTCATCCAGAGAGGTGAACCTGTGGAATTCTCCACCACAGAAAGTTTTTGAGGCCAATTCACTAAATATATTCAAAAAGGAGTTAGATGTCGTCCTTACTACTAGGGGGAATCAAGTGGTATGGCGAGAAAGCAGGAATGGGGTACTGAGGTGAATGATCAGCCATGAACTCATTGAATGGCGGTGCAGGCTCGAAGGGCCAAATGGCCTATTCCTGTACCTATTTTCTATGTTTCTATGTGTTTGGGGACCAGTAGCCAATGTAGGTCAGCAAGGACAGGGTAATGGGTGAGCAGGACTTGGTGTGGGATAGGATAGGAGCAGCAACATTTTGAATGAGCTGAAAAAAAGAATGACTTGCATTTATATAGCGCCTTTATAACCACAGGACGTCCTAAAGCACTTTACAACAACTTTTGAAGTCTAGTCACTGTTGCAATGTAGGAAACGTAGCAACCAATTTACAGCAAGCTCCTACAACAGCAGTGTGATAATGACCGGATAATCTGTTTTAATGATGTTAATTGAGGGATAAATATTGGTCAGAACACCGGGGATAACTCCCCTGCTCTTCTTCAAAACAGTGCCATGGGATCTTTAGCGTCCACCTGAGAGAGCAGGCGGTGTCTCGGCTTAACATCTCATCCAAAATACGGGGTTAGAGTGAGTGGAGGACCATTGGAACATTTGAGTTTGAAGGTGACAAAGGCATGGATGAGGGTAGCAGCAGAAGATAGGCAGAGATGGAGGTGAGCGTGGTTACGGAGGTAGCAGTCGGCAATCTTGGTAATGGAGAAAATATGGGGTCAGAAACTCATGGGTTAATGCCTCAGTCAAGATAGCAGACGAAGGAATTTCAGACATCATGTGCTAACCTTTGCACAGTGTAATTTCAAGGCTTTGGTGTCTCTCCAATGATGGTTTATTCACAGTCTTTAGAATTTTACAGCACAGAAACTGGCCATTTGGCTCATCAAGTTTGAGTTGGTCTCTTTATCCATCTGCTTCTGTTTCTGTTGCAATCTCCCAACATTGAGAGGTCCCTTACTGTTGTTGTGGTTTAGGGAGAGAGCTTCAACAATAGTTCATGCCTATCCGTTTTCAAAAATGTTAATTATACATCTAAAATATTTATTTTCCCTTTTACAGAAAAACATTTAGTAGTACTTCGGGATGGAAGAACATTAATAGGATATTTGAGGAGTGTAGATCAATTTGGTGAGTATTGTAACTGCAGCAGAAAAGGTGTTTGATACACCATCACTTAGTAATGGAACGTTCTATAGGTCATATGGCTAAAACTCTTTTATATATATCTCCTTAGACAATTGAAGGAACATGATATTCTTGTGGTAATGATTTTGAATCAGTACAGTTATTGCCGAACTTTAGAGCAACACAAAGTTTTCAGCATTGAATTATGAAAACACCCATCACTAGAAGTATAGAATTTATTCCCCCAAGTTCGGGTTGTGTATATAATAGATTTGTTTATTCATTGAATGCAGCAACAATACAGATGGGTGTCACACTAGCAGTATCCCTTTCAGAAATCGAATAGTTGCAAAGAGGTTTGATTAAACACAATATCCAATTTAACTTTTTTAAGCATTTTGCAGGTGAAACAACCTGAAAAGAACAGCTAACTTAAGAAATTGACACGTGGTCACAGGGAGCACCAGGAGACTTGGGTTTTCAACTGCCAAGCCACTGGTTTATTATGGTCTGATATGTGCTCCAACAAATGTGGTTGAACAAAGTCAACTATTCAGCTTTTTAAGTATAAGGAGAAGAGTTACAGACAGCAGGAGAAGTAATATGTAAAACTTTACTGCTGTTATTTCTGTGCAAAACATTTGGAAGATTGAGGTTTAATCCATATTGAGAGCAAGATTAATTGTCTCTTGAACTTGCACAAATAATAACTTTTATTTTTATAGCGCCTTTAATGTAGTAAAGCATCCCAAGGCGCTTCACAACAGTGTTGCAGACAAACAGATAAATTTGACACTGAGCCACAGAAGAAATTAAGGCAGATGATCAAAAGTTTGGGAAAGAGGTAGGTTTTAACGAGCATCTTAAAGGAGGAAAAAGAGGCGTTGAGGTTTAGGGAGGGAGTTCCAGAGCTTAGGGCCCAGGCAGCTGAAGGCACGTCCACCGATGGTTGAGCAGTTATAATGAGGGATGTTCAAGAGGCCAAAAATTCAGGAGTGCAGACATCTTGTGGGATTGTGAGGCTGAAAGAGATTACAGAGATAGGGAGGGGGCAAGTCCATGGAGTGATTTGTAAACAAGGCTGATAATTTTGAAATCGAGGCGTTGTTTAACTGGGAGTCAATGTAGATCAGAAAGCACAGGGGTGATGGCTGATCTTGACTTAGTGCGGGTTAGTACATGGGCTGCTGAGTTTTGGATGACTTCAAGTTTACGTATTGTGGAATGTGGAAGGCCGGCCAGGAGTAAGTTGGAGTAGTCAAGTCTAGAGATAACAAAGGCATGAATAAGGGTTTCAGCAACAGAAGAGCTGAGGCAGGGATGGAGGTGAGCAATGTTACGGAGGTGGAAAAAGGCGGTTTTAATTATGTCGCGGATATGTGGCTGGAAACTCATTTCAGTGTCAAATATGACACCTAGGTTGCGAACAGTCTTGTCCACCCTCAGATTGATGCTAAGGAGAGGGATGGAGTCAATGGTTAGGGAACACAGTTTGTGGCAGGACCAAAGATAATGACTTCGGTCTTCCCAATATTTAATTGGAGAAAATTTCTGCTCATCCTGTACTGGATGTCGGACAAGCAATCTGACAATTTAGATACCAAGCAGGGGTGGAGAAAAGTGGTGGAGAGGTAGAGCTGGATGTCGTCTGCGTACATGTGGAAACTGACTCCGTGTTTGCGGATGATATCGCCAAGGGGCAGCATATAGATGAGAAATAAGAGGGGACCAAGGACAGATCCTTGTGGGAAAGCAGAGGTAACGATGCAGGAGTGGGAAGAGAAGCCATTGCTGGAGATTTTCTGGCTACGATTAGATAGATAAGAATGGAACCAGGCGAGTACAATCCCACCTAGCTGGACATTGGTGGAGAGGAGAGGAGTTGGAGGAGGATGGAGTGGTCTGAGTGCAGACAGGTCCAGAAGGACGAGGAGGGATAGTTTACCTTTGTCCCAGTCACAAAGGATGTTATTTGTGACTGTGATGAGAGCCGTTTTGGTACTGTGGCAGGGGCGAAAGCCAGATTGAAGGGATTCAAACATTGAATTCATGGAAAGATGATCACTGATTTGGGAGGCAACAACACTTAGCTAGCAAGCAAAGTGGGGTCAAGGGTTGGTTTTTTGAGGAGAGGAGTGATGACGGCAGATTTGAAGGAGAGGGGAACAGTACCCGAGGACAGAGAACCCTTAACAATGTCGGCTAACATGGGAGCCAGAAAAGGAAGTTGGGTGGTCAGCAGTTTAGTGAGAATAGGGTCAAGAGAGCAGCCAGTGGGTCTCATGGATAAGATGAGTTTGGAGAGATTAAGAGGGGAGGTCAAAGAGAAACTAGAATAAGATGTGAGTTTAGGACTAGGGCAGGTGGGAGTGTCAGAGGAAGTTTGGCCCTGTGGGCTAGGGGAAGGAAGGGAACTCGCAGAGGCAGCTGATCGGATGGTCTCAATCTTTGATACAAAGACGTCCATGAGCTCCTCACACTTGTTGGAGGTGAATGTGGTGGAGACAGGGGAGAGGGGTTTAAGGAGACAGTTAGCTGTAGAGAATAGTAGCCGGGGGTTATATTTGCAAACCAGAATGATCCTGGAATTTTAGCAGTTTTTGTAGACAAAAGTAAGAACCGATAATGTTTTATGCACATCGCCCAAGTAGGCCTTGTAGAGCACTGAAGTTCACGACTGGAAAGTAAAGCTGAGCTTTTTTCAGTAGTCTCACTCAAGCAATTATAGCCATCTTCATGACTTAGCTCTTCAAAAGTTGCTCATATGTGATTAACAGGCAGAGAGCGTACTGCCCTTGTCGAATTCAGATGAGTGAGAAATATTTTGGTCCAACTTTCTCAGCAACTTTTCCCACCTGGTTTTTTTGGACCCTGAATATAACCCTCAATTTCTCCACCCCCTGCCCAATTCTGTCTGTATCTGCTTAGAGTACCTCAAGTCGCTTCATGTTTTTCAGCAGGGGAGTTCGCTACTCTATAGAGGAATATTGCTGTCAGTAAAAATAAATTTTTTTTGATGACATGCTCCATATTAAAATTGAAAAACAAAATGGAGTCAAGCAGACTTCCCTGAGGGTTCTCTGTGTGTCGGTGTTCTGAAGAGAGGTCCAGTGTTCTTCTGGCTTGTAGCATTGCTTTCATCATTTGAGGAAGTTGCACAATAGTTCAACAGTTTGTAACATACTCTGCAAGATTTGAGAATCGCTTCATTTCTAGGTTATGAAATTGAGAATGCTACCAGTTGACTTGCTTTGAAACCAAATTATTAAGGAGCTAGCAGGTTGTTCAGAAATAGTTTCTAATGCACTCTGATTTTGACACAATCTGTGCAATAGAGATGGTGATCTGTAGCTGTGTGGGGTTTATTGGCATGATGTTTATTGCTTTCCATTCAAACTTGGTTGTAAAAGTAGTTAAAAGAAATGAGTAATTGGAGTTTGAGGAACCAGATCATTATTTAGCGTATCGAGTTGACTTTCAGACGGAAAGTTTATACTGAGCTGTGACTTCAGCTGACCTTTCAGCAAATGTCAAAATCTTACATGTACAGAAGAATGGTATGTGACTGAATCCCTCTCAAGAAGAGATATAGTGGGCTTAGACCTAGGTTGCATACAAGTTGACCATGTAACACGAGCCACTGTAGTTCATCTGAGAATCGCGCATTTTCAAGTTGACCTTGGATTTTACCTCGGGATTTAACACAAATTTGCTTATTTTGTCCTCTTGGTCGCCTATTCTTCCCCATCTATCAATATAATGCTCCTTTAAACAGTGAGGACTAAAAGTTCAGTATAGCCGGTTTAAGGCGGTGACACCGCCTGGTCGCTAACTTTAGCGCCGGGCGATGTTTACCGGCTCCAACTGGGATATTCACTTTTCGCGCCACAAGAGGGGAGTTGAGCGCTAAGGGAAGCGTTCTATACTCCTCAAGGCACTAACCCTGATTCCTGGGGCGCTATCGTGGGAGCGCTGCTGAAGTTCTGGCGCTAGGAAACCGGCATCCTAACGCCTAAAGGGGAGCCCAGTTGGATCACCCGAAAAGTTAAAGAAAAGCCAAGGCAGCTAAACAACAGTATGCAGCATCTAGGAGAGATGCATCAATAGAAAAATAAATCACTTGCTCCCCCTCGGACATAGCGCCTCAGCAGCTTCTCCGTGACGCCTGTTTTCCCTGTCGGAAGTAGCACCAGGCGCTACGGGAGGCGAAAGCGGTCAAGTCTGTGACCATGGCGCTACGGGGACATTGCACACTCATTGACATCACCAAGTGGGTGGTGCTAGAGAGCGCAACGCTAACTGTTAGCGCCGCCTTAAACCCCCACTGAAGTTCGCGGGAGGCACTGACAGTGCTGCGCCCAGGCGGTAAGCGCTTAGCGGCCCTCTCGGGTGCCAAGAGGTGGCACTAAGCACATTAATTTTTAGCCCTGAGTGTTTAAATAACACTGTGTAATTCAATTATATATGACTAATACAAGTATTTGGGGAGGAGGTACATTCTCTCAATGTACTTTTCCTTTTGGGACAAAAGCACCACTGGTTAAGTAAGGTATGGCTCATGGTTTTCTGGAATCTTAGATCTAGTAGAAACATTGGGGCCAAGTTTCGGCCTGAGTTGCTCCTGTTTTTTTGGAGCAACTGGTTTAGAATGGAGTATCTTAGAAATTTGAATTCTCGGCATTTAGTTTGCTCCAGTTCTAGTCAGTTAGAACAGTTTCAGTTTGGAACAGATTTTTTTTTTCAAAAGTGGGCGTGTCCGGCCACTTACGCCCGTTTTGAAAGTTTAGGCAGTGAAAACTTACTCCAAACTAACTTAGAATGGAGTAAGTGTAGATTTTTGTAAGTTCAGAAAAACCTTGTCTACCCTTAGAAAATCAGGCGTAGATTACAAATCAGGCGTAGGGAATGGTGGGGGGGGGGGGTTTAAAGGGAAGTTTACAAACATTAAACACTTCAGTTTTACAAATAAAGAGCCATCATCAATAATAAATGATAAATACATAAATAAATCAACCAATAAATCAATCAAAAAAATTAATTAAAAATAAAAAAATTAAAAAAATCAATAAATAAAACATTTTCTACTTACCGACTTCAGCACCGGGAGTCCTCCAACAGCGTGCTGGGAGGGGCCCACCCAGTGTGTCTCTGTCAGTATCTCTATCTCTCTGTCTGTCTATGTGTGTCTCTCTCACTCTCTGTCTGTCATTGTCTGTGTTTCTGACAGGGAGGGGAGAAGGGGGGGAGGGAGGGGAGAAGGGGGAGAAGGGGGGGAGGGGGGAGGGGGGAGAAGGGAGGGAGGGAGGGGGAGACGGGAGGGAGGGAGGGGGAGGCTGAACGGGCCAGGCCAGGCCCAAGACTTCGGGTGGGGCCCGCCCCCAGCACCGGAGTTAAAGGTAGGTGTCCGGGGGTCAGGTCGGGTCCAGTCCGGGGTGGGGGAGCGGGAGTCTGGTCGGGTCCGGGAACGGAGTGGGAGTCGGGTCGAGTCCGGGGCTGGGGAGCGGGAGTCGAATCGGGTTGGGTCCCGGGAGGGAGCGGGAGTCGGGTCGGGGGCAGGGGGGGGGGGGGTGAGTCGAGTCGGGTTTGTGGGGGGGGAGTCGAGTCGGGTTGGGGGGGGGGTGCGGGGAGTCGAGTCGGGTCAGGGGGGGGGGTGGGCAGGGAGTCGAGTCGGGTCGGGGGTGGGGGGGGGGGCGCGGGGAGTCGAGTCGGGTCTGGGGTGAGGGAGTCGAGTCGGGTCCGGGGGGGGGAAGGTGAGTCGAGTCGGGTCCAGGGGGGAGAGTCGGGTCGGGTGCGGGGGAGGGGAGGGGACAGTTTTGAGTGAGCCAGCTGAAGGGAGGAAGCAGGAGCTGGGCTTGGGAGGTGCAGCCTGATCCACGCCGCCCAGTGAGCCCATTCGGCCAGGGCTAGGGGCTGCGTGTTTCAGGCCCCTCCCACAGTTTTGGCCGCCTGGAGCTACTGCACATGCGCGGCCACTGTCGCGCGCCTGTGCAGAGGTCCCGGCACTGTTTTCAGCGCAGGGACCTGGCTCAGCCACCCACAGCTCATGCTGCGCTGCGTCCAGCTCCAGAGGACCTGCAGGGCGCCGGAGAATCTGTAAGTAATTTTTAGGCGCACTTTCGGGAGCGAAAAACGGGCGTCCAGATCAGGGCTGCGCCGTTGTAGGCGCAGCCCGAAACTTGGGCCCATTGCAACGGTTCTGATAAGTTTCAATGGTTAGATAACTTTTCAGGAGTAAAATATGTTTTTGTTTCATACAACTCTGATTATAAAAGCAGAAGGAAAAGTAAATCATTTATTAATTTTGGATATATTATAAAAGTTCAAAACATCTCAGTGTAAAGTGCTGTGTGATATATCAAATAGCCCCTGTGATGTAAATGAATGAAGCTAATCCTAGTAACATTTTCATCCTAACAGATTTAAGTTAGTATTGTTGTCCTCTGGTCTATCTATTATGATTGAGATTCTTAATTTGCATCTCACCATGTGATCTTTAAATAGAACATTTTTAAATAAAACATTTTAAGAGGATCATGAGGTAAGACAGATTGGTCCTGCTCTGGAATTGCAGTGCAATTGTAACTTGATAACCATCCAGTGATTTTCTTCATGTATTATTTATAGGGGCTGAAATTCAGCCTCCCAAGAGTGCTTCTTACTGCTGGAAAGTGGCGGCCACACAGCGGAGTCGAATGGCCGCCGTTCGCAAAATTCTCCCAGGTGCTTTTTCCAGCTGTCCCCACTTCTGCATCGCTGCTGCCGACCCCACCTAAGTGCGTCATCAAAGCGCACACCTCCGATCTCCCGCACCTCAAGCTAAATTCAGGGGGGAAAATCTTCGGGCCGCCATGCGGTGCCCCCGACAGTTTTTTCAGCCAGTGCACTGTATTTGCAGTGTGTGCGACATGGCTGTGCGGCGGCCATTCAAGGGAAGGGCACACTGCTGCGGCTACCATTTTATTTTTTTTTGTCGGCCGACTGCCAGGTCGGCCAGACAATTAAGCCCCCGGGTTCGGCCGTATCACCCCCTTCTTGGGTGCCAGGCCGCTGGCCCGGCCAAAATCCTCCCTGGTGGCCCAGTGGACCTAACTAAAATAATCGCAAAGCTCGCAGCAGCTCTCCCCTTTAAGTGAAGGGGAGAGACGTGGTGACACAAGCGTCGTGACGTTATCAGTGCTACGCTGATGATCGACAGCGGCGGAGACTCTGTCCGTCCTCCACTTCCACCCCTCTTGTGATCGATCTTCTGCTCTCCACCCCACCTCCGCCCCCATTATAACCAACTTCCGGTCCACTCGGGAAAAAATGACAGAGCTGAGTTTCGCGCAAGAGGTCACCTCATCCACCGCGGCAGAGAAAACACAGCAAAAGCGGTAGTTGCGGCCCGTTTCGGGCGGCGGTGAATTTCAGCCCCATAATCTCTTATGAATAGAGTCTTTGCTCGACAGTAAAGCAATCATGCTTATTTCCCCCTTTATTGTGTTGCAGCTAATTTGGTTCTTCATCGGACAGTGGAACGAATCCATGTAGGAAGGAAATATGGTGACATTCCCAGAGGGATTTTCGTTGTCCGCGGAGAAAATGTGGTGCTTCTGGGGGAAATAGTAAGTTTACTTAATCCTTACTTTCTTACTTCATTCTTTTTGAACCAGTATCAATAACTGCATTACCTGAAGAATTGGGAAATAACTAGTTTTAGGAAATGAAGCTGGCCAGGTAGCAAGGGTATCAATGGGAGAGCATTTTGATGGTAGTGATCATAATTCAGTTAGATTTAGGGTAGTTATGGAAAAGAACAAAGATAGACCAGGAATAAAAGTTCTCAATTGGGGGAAAGCAAATTTGACCAAACTGTGATTTAGCCAAAGTGGACTGGAAACAGCTACTTGAAGGTAAATCAGTATCAGAGCAGTGGGAGGCATTCAAGGAGGAGACCCTGAGGGCTCAGAGCAAATATGTTCCCTTAAAGAAATCTACAGCCCCCTGGATGTCAAGGGGCATACAGGGTAGGATAAAGAAAAAAAGGAAGACTTGTGACAAATACTGAGGATTCAGTATTGCAGAAACCCTGGAGGAGTATAGGAAGTGCAGGGGTGAAATTAAAAAGGAAATTAGGAAAGTAAAGAGAGGGCATGAAAAAATTTTGGCAAGTAAAATCAAGAAAAACCCAAAGATGTTTTATAAATACATTAAGAGCAAGAGGGTAACTAAAAAGAGACCATAAAGGTAATCTGTGTGTGGAGGCGGAAGACATGGGTATGGTTCTTAATGAATACTTTGCGCCTGTTTTCACAAAAGAGAGGGGCAATGCAGACACTGCAATCAGGGAGGAGGAGTGTGAAATATCAGATTAAATAACCATAGTGAGAGAGGTGTTTAGCATTTTTGAAAGTGGATAAATCCCCAGGCCCGGATGAAATGTATCCCAGGCTGTTAAGAGAAGTTAGAGAGGAAATAGCAGAGGCTCTGGCCATCATTTTCTAATCCTCTCTGGCTTCAGGTATGATGCCAGAGGACTGGAGGACTGCTAACGTTGTACTTTTGTTTAAAAAGGGAGAAAGGGGTAGGCCGAGTAATTACAGGCCAGCCTAACCTCGGTGGTGGGAAAATTATTGGAGAAAATTCTGAGGGACAGGATAAATCTTCATTTAGAAAGACACGGATTAATCAAGGACAGTCAGCATGGATTTGTTAAGTGAAGGTCGTGTCTGACTAACTTGATTGACTTTTTTGAGGCGGTAACAAGGAGGATCGATGAGGGTAGTGCATTTGATACAGTATATATGGATTTTAGCAAGGCTTTTGACAAGGCCTCACATGGCACACTGGTCAAGAAAGTAAAAGTCCATGGGATCAGTGGCAATTTGGATCCAAAATTGGCTCAGAGGCAGAAAGCAAAAGGGTAATGGTTGATGGGTGTCTTTGTGACTGGAAAGCTATTTCCAGTGGGGTTCCGCAGGGCCCAGTACTAGATCCCTTGCTTTTTGTGATATACATCAATGATCTAGACTTGAATATAGGGGGTATGATTCAGAAGTTTGCAGATGATACAAAAATTGGTTGTATGGTTGATAATGAAGAAGAAAGCTGTAGACTGCAGGAAAATATCAATGCACTGGTCAGGTGAGCAAAACAGTGGAAAATGGTATTCAGTCCGGAGAAGTGTGAGGTTATGCATTTGAGGAGGGCTAACCAGGCAAGGGAATACAAATTGGGCCAAATTTCCCCAACCCCTTTTTCCAGCGCACTCTCCCGAGATGCGGCGACTTTGTGCACTCAAAATGTCGCCATAAAACTTACCAAGAATTCTGGCCGCTCTGCTCTGTGTCCCGGGTCCTGGCGCGGCGTTTCTCGTCGAGTGGGGGGGGGGGCGGAGCTACAGCCCTGCGCCAAAAACAGTGCCTGCAGCTGCGCGCATGAGCAGTGGAGACATGCGCAGTAGCTCCTTGCCCTCCCGATGCTCGCCGCTCCTATCCCTGGCCGAAGGTATCTCAGCACGGCTGCGGTAAGGGTGTGTAGATATGGCCTCAGAGTCACTGTGTTCCTGCCCCCGATCACAATCCAGTGAAATCTGTTGGAATCGCATACGTGTCATCGTCAAGCAACAATGGGATCAGGCACAGCTGTGATGCCTCACCGCGACTGAACAGCCTGCTGATACTCACTTACACAGGAATAATTGGTGATTGGGCAAGGGGTGTCTGTGCAAAGCAAAGAACCAAAAGCCTCCAGAGATTATAGCAGGAGTGACATGTCTGTCAGACAGGTTCCCACGGAGTTCATGGAATCCTGTTGTTTAGAAGCACCAGCAGCCATAGTGAATCGCTTAGCAGAGTGTGCACAGTTGCATACACAAGGTGATTAAGTTGTATTATTTATTTATTTATTTATTTATTATTGATGGTTTTTATGCTTCTTTAATGTTGTTGTGAAGGTGTTTAGTGCTTTGCAAGATCCTCTGTGCTTCCCTTCTCCCCCCCCACCCTCCATCTCTGGCTACCTGCGCTGATTTCTTAACTCTCCGCAAAGGTTTTCTGTGCAGCCACAAGTGGCCTTTTGAAAAAAAATTCCTAACTAACTCACTTACGCTGGCGCAAATTAAATGTGCAGAATGGGGAGTTTTAAGATACTCCAGAAAAATCAAGTTGCTCCAAAAAAAAAACAGAGCAACTCCTGGGGAAATTTGGGCCCACTAAGTGGCAGGACACTGAGAAGTGTAGAGGAACACAGGGACCTTGGAGTGCATGTCCACAGATCCCTGAAGGTAGCAGGCCAGGTAGATTGGGTGGTTAAGAAGGCATACGTAATACTTGCCTTTATTAGCCAAGGCATAGACTGCAAGAGCAGAGAGTTTATGCTTGAACTGTATAAAACACTGGTTAGGCCACAGCACTGCATGCAGTCTGGTCACCACATTACAGGAAAGATGTGATTGCGCTCAAGAGGGTACAGAGGAGATTTACCAGGATGTTGCCTGGACAGGAGAATTTTAGCTATGAGGAAAGATTGGACAGGTTGGGTTTGTTTTCTTTGGAACAGAGGAGGCTGAGGGGAGACCTTATTGAGTTGTATAAAATTATGAGGGGCCTAGATAGAGTGGATAGAAAGGACATATTCCCTTAGCAGAGGGGTCAATAACCAGGGGGCGTAGATTTAAAGTAAGAGGTTTAGATGGAATTTGAAGGAAAATCTTTTCGCCCAGAAGGTGATGGGGGTCTGGAACTCACTGCCTGAAAGGGTGGTAGAGGCAGAAACACCTGCCTAGGATGTGCATGTGAAGTGTCGTAACCGACAAGGCAACGGACCAAGAGCTAGAAAGTGGGATTAGGCTGGATAGCTCTTTGTCGGCTGGTGCGGACACGATGGGCCGAAATGGCCTCCTTCTATGTTGTAAATTTCTATGATTCTATGAACTTCAGATGCAGATTCAGTGTTGCACAACTTAATTAGTCATTATGAGATTGAGATCATGCCACACTTTTCTTCTACTTCACTTGGTAAGGTAATTGTCTGGCTGTGATTAAATGTGCTACTGTGCTTGAGTTCCTCTAATGACTGATTTTACCCTTGCAGGATCTGGAAAGGGAGACTGATACTCCCTTACAGAAAGTGTCTATTGAGGAGATTCTGGAAGCTCAAAGAGTTCAGCAACATGATAAACAAGAAGCAGAAAAGGCAAAAAGTGAAGCGTTAAAAGAACGAGGATTATCTATCCCTCGTACAGATACTCTTGACGAATACTAAAAAAAGGTCATTTTTAAGTGTACAATACCAGACTTTGACACACCACCTTTTTTAAGTGACTGGAATTACTAGGTTTCCCTGCTGAAATGGGATAAATTGTATCTATAAAATGAATGAACCGCATATATGAAAAAAAGTTTTTAAAAGTATTTTACAATAGTGATTGTGGTCTAGCTATGCTTTTTAAAGACAAAGCACCAGAAAGAATGCATTGAGTTAATTACTGGCTCTCAGAGTCCACTCTATCGGCCTGAAAATGTAACAATCAAAGATCTTCACCATACTGAAGCTTTAGCTGCAAGTGATGGGTTCCCCATTCAGCGAAAGGATGGGGCATACTTGCATTATTTGTAGGTAGGTTTTCTTACATAGATGAAATTGCTGTGTATTTACCAAAATAAAAATTTTCTTGCAGGGTGGTAAGTTAAAACTTTATCATTTATTTGTTGATAACTTACATGGTTTCAACTCATCCCTTTGCAATTTGTGGGACCCTGTGCACAGATCAGCTGCCTTGTTTGCATGTAAAAATAATTCATTGATTGCGAAGTGCTTTGGGACATCTTGAAGGCTGCGAAAAGTGATTCAATGCAAGTTTTTTCTTAATAAACTAAAATGTAGTAATCTCTCAGTATATTGGGCTCAATTTTCCCCAAAGTTGATTTTTGGCGTACTTGAAGAGTTACGCCCGTTTTTTTAGGGCCCAAGTACGGCAAAGAAAAATCATCCAAGTTTCCCCGTTTGAATTCTTCATTTTGGCGCCGCCTAGCCTGTCGTTTAATTTTGGGGATGGAGCCTAAGATCTGCGCCAAAAAGATCAGGTTGCCACGGTAACCAGGGGCACACTGCGGGCTGAGGCTGGAAAGTGACACATACAACAGCCAGCTCTTAGCAACCTACAGAAGCACATTATGCATTGCAGCAACTTACCTCCATTAAATTATTAAAGTGCTAATGACAAAAGTCTATCTCCCTCTCCCCCCGCCACCCCCCTGCAGATACTGGTCCCAGTTCCCGCTCTTATCCCAGGCCGAATGCCGTCCCGGTCCCTGCTCTATCCCAGGCCGAATGGCCTCCCGATGCCGGTCCCGGCTCCTATCCCTGGCCGAATGGCCTCCCGGTCCCTGCTCCTAACCCAGGCTGAAAGGTTTCCTTCCCCCTCTCCCACTCTCTCTCCCTTCTCTGCTGCTGCTATCCTGGCCCTGGAAGTGTTCCTGCTGCGCTGACTTGCTTACCTGCGCTGATTTTCTTAACTCCTCAGAAGGTTTTTCCACATCGGCCACATACGCCGTCCTAAGAAACATTGGAGTAAATCGGAGCTGTCCAAACTTGCTTAAATGGCCAGAATTGTCGCAGGTGGCAGCTTACGCCCCCATGACACAAAAAAAACTAACCTTAAAAAAAAATCGGAACTGAATTACGCTGATGCACAATCTTGTGGAAACTTTGTTTTTTTATCTTAGGCCCAAAACGGCACGCGCCAAAAAAACACTGCAAATCACTGGGGAAAATTGAGCCCAATATTTGCTGATTATACTCTCATCTATGACATAATTTGCACTGTTCCTGGCTACTTGCTAATGGGGAAATGTTCCTTTACATAGAAAAATTGTATTACTTCCAATAGTAACACTCTAGAGGGTCAGCCTTTTTGGTGTAGTTTTTTGAAGATGGACAGTTTCGTTATCTATCATATTTTTCATTTACTGCATTAGTTGCAAACTGAACAACCATTAAATGAGTTTGCAGAAACCAATCAAAGGTTATTTTGTTATATCTTAGTTCGGCATTAGTATTTACTTCACAATATTTTTAAACTGACTTAATGGTGAAGGAATGCCTTCTGTACAGTTGACATACAATATATATTGCTCCATAAATAATGTATATTGCTCCAGGAGTAGCACCAGGCATACCTTAGAATGAGGTACTAACATTGAAGTTACTACAGAAGTACTGTATTTGCTTGGTCCAACTTTGGAGAGATTGTAGAAGCACATGTGTAAAATATATGACTGGTTCAAATGATAAGGGGGTACTATTGTATATTTGGGTTACACTATCATACAGGTAGATATAGGGCAGTGTAAGCCCATTAGAGCCTCAGTAACAAAGACAGGAAGCAATGCAAATGGAAAGAAGAGTGGGAACAAGAATAATGCAGAAAGGGAGGGAATAATGCAAATTTGAGTTAGAAGGAGATACAGTAGCAGTGTGAGGCCAAAGAAGAGAGGCTGCTCCAGAATGAAGACAAAGAGGGAGATAAGAATCATCATGCCCTGGAAATGGCAGAGAAATGCGCAGCAGCAGCAAGTCTGGTAAATGGTGTCCCAGAACTCTGGGATTACCATTTCATTAAATCTTATTCCAAATTTTAAAGCATCGACGATATTGATAGTTTTATTCCGACATTTAAATTGCTAGCTGGTCACCACAAAATAGAATGGGCCATCCGACTCGCAATGTAATTAAGCAGAAAAGAGCTTGCGGCATTTTCTCATTGTAAAATGGTAACATCTTAGATCTTATAATTTACATTTGAAGCATACAGGCAGAAATGTAAGAAACTGCCCACCCGGCCGAAATAGAGTGAGATATGAATAGAGTGAGATAAAATACAGGCAGACATTCAGATTTTTAAAGCGAAAGCTGTGAAGGCTTTCACTAAGAATATGGTTAGAAAAGCTGTAGCACAGTTTTAAGTTCAGTAAGATGACGCACTACTGTGAGAAACATGGCTTGTTCTTTATTTTGTATTATTATGCAAGGATATGTTGTACTGATTGCGTTAAATGTACCTGATCATAACTGCTCTCTGTATTCATCAATAAAGCTGCCTCAATATTCGTATCTGGCCTTATCTCATCAAGTGTTTGCCTTCGGAGAGATGAAAGAAACACATCTGAAAGATGTGACTATCCAGTTCAAAGCATTATTATGCCCCTGGGCCACACTATCATACAAGTAGACACCGGGTATTGCGACTCAACTCCCATAAAAGTAAAACAAGCAGATCGTTTAACTGATGTCACCAAAGCCAAGAAAGTATCTAAGCCAAGACCCGAATTTGTAACTTTGAGAAATGATAGTGCTAAGGAATAAAACACTTGTAATTTCAGACATTCATTGTCAGTTCGACCACCCTCTGCTCGGGTATAGTGCAGCTAGATGCAGAATAATGTTCCCTCTGTTCTGAGCCGATGATGATCCTCAGCCCCAGACTCAGAAGAGGACCTTTTCCAGGACCAGTGTGGATTTGTTCGCCTTTCCCACACCAATGTGTGAGTGACATTTCTAATTCATGTAGAACTTTGTGCTTTCGGTCCATCCCCACTCGGAACTGGATTGAGACTGCTCAAATCAATTTCACATAGGACCATTCCAGCCAGCAGGAGACTTTCAATCCCATCGGTTGGGCTGCATTTGAACTCAATTCCCTGATGTGCAAGGCCAGAGTTTGTTAAGAGTAATTTCAGATCCTAAATCTGCTGTAGGTTAGAGAATAAGTAATCTCTTAATCGAATAACAGAACATAAAGAGGGAGTGGAGATTGAAGGAAATTAATTTTGCAGCTGGAGTTACTGGCAGTGAACATAATAGAATATGTCAGCTATACTCGAGCCTCCTTGAATGCTTTGTATAGTAGTGCACTCTTTCAATATAGTTTGTGTGCTGTCACATTAACCAAGCATATGTAAACAAAATCCAGGATAGAAACAACAATACCATGGTAACCTAATATTTATAAAGTAAATTGATTCAGTTTGTATATGAAAATGTCTAATTAGCATTATCTGTTGTGTTGTCCTGAGTGTTCTAAACCCATGGGAACTAAAAAAAAATTGAGTTATTAATGAAAGTGCAAGAATCTTGGCTCCTATACTTTGACCCATTACACAGGCAATGTTAAACCCATGACCATGTGGAAATATGGCATATTTGCATATGTAAAGATGCAAAGTTAAAATGCAAAGTATTCAGTGTCATAGAAATGTTGAAGTAATGGATTAAGGTGTTGATATAATAAGACTATTTGTGTACTCTATCAAGGATATTTATAATTGAACATATGATTAGATGTGGTTAGCTGAGTTATGGCAGGCAAAGCCATAGATAATTGAGTATTAAACCAGTTCTATGCCAATATAAAATGGGATACAATACAGCTGGGGAATTGATGAGTTACTACACAATCAATGCAGGTACAGGTAAATTATATGCATTTTGCAATAAATGTTTTTTTTCTTTAATTGGGTAGCATAACATCAAGGTACAACCTGGAGGAACCAGGACAGATGGTTGCTGGAAACATTGAGTAACTTAGGCAAATAATGCTAAGGTACATATAGACAAGGTACAGCTTTCCCATAGTCATTGTGTGTTCCAGCTACCCTGATTCAGCAAATGATGGTTAACTACATTTAGACTTCTGTTTAAGAGAGCATTCAACAAATAGGAGAAGTGGCCACACCACAAATACTCAGGAGTGATGAAGAATGTTGTAGATGAGATGAAACTGGAGCTGGAGCTGCTTGCATTCCTGGTATAAATATGGCAAACGTACAAACAGCTCCTGTGGCGCTGTATTAAGCGCATCTCTTCAAAACTGAGATAGGATACTTCGGCATGGAGTAGGCCATCCTCATTAACTCCTTGGGTCTGCATTAGGGATGCCAACCCTCCAGGATTGCCCTGGAGTCTCCAGGAATTGAAGGTCAATCTCTTGGGCACTGCTGCAGAAAAATCACTGGGGCATTTTTATTATGGTCTGGTTTTTTCTGATGTTCTTTGAGCACTTTTGTTTATTAGTTATAGAACTATTGGAAATGGAGGGAAAAAAGCTGTTTGATTATCATCATCATAGGCAGTCCCTCGAAATGAGGATGACTTTATTCCACACCAAAAAAAGATGAGTTCACAGGTGTTTCAATGAAGGACCTAATATTCCACGTCCTGAACTACATCCTGAAGGGTGGAAGATGCCTGTGCGTGGATTTTTTTTTAAACATGTGGTGGTCGTTGCACACCAGCCATCACATGGGCTTGATAGAGCTTGGTCTTGGTCCAGTGACAAGGATTAATCAAGACTGGAGACTGTTTGATTATACATGGCTGTTGGAGGTGGGAAGTCTTGTGCTGAAACTTCCAGGAATACATCCAATGAGAGTTGGCAACCTTAATCTGCATTGTTTTGGAGAAAGATTTTTTTTGCAGTCAACTAAACAGAACTACCGTGTAATTTACCACTTTCCAATATATTGGCCCTGAATTCGCGGTCGGCAGATTAGCTAAGGAGCACGCCTACGGCATCTCAACAAAATCTGCACTTACCTCGTGCGAACCCCCCTTTGTGAAATTACTGTCAAACGGTGCAGAATTGTGCACAGCGCAGTAGCCTGCGGAGCACTGGGCACATCGCTATGCGTATGCGAACCTGGGATCATGTGGGGCGATGCTCCTTTACCTTCCTGACTCTTAGCTAATCAGGAAACAGAAAAGACTGCTAAAACAGATTGTAAATATGTGTCAATAGAAGACAGTTTTCTACTGGCATAGATTTTTACAATCTACATAGCGTTTAATAGCCACGCTTAATTGGAAAAATTGGTTGAAGGAATTTTAAAAGGTAGGTGTATATATACTTTAGTTGTGCCAGATAATATATTTTTTTGATTCATTCATGGGATGTGAGCGGTGCTGGCATAGCCAGCATTTATTGCCCATCCCTAATTGCCCTTGAGAAGGTGGTGGTGAGCTGCCGCCTTGTACCGCTGCAGTCCGTGTGGTGAAGGTACTCCCACAGTGCTGTTAGGGAGGGAGTTCCAGGATTTTGACCCAGCGACGATGAAGGAACGGCGATATATTTCCAAGTCAGGATGGTGTGTGACTTGGAGGGGAACTTGCAGATGATGGTATTCCCATGCGCCTGCTGCCCTTGTCCTTCTAGGTGGGAGAGGTCATGGGTTTTGGAGGTGCTGCTGAAGAAGCTTTGGCAAGTTGCTGCAGTGCATCTTGTAGATGGTACACACTACAGCCACAGTGCGTGGTGGTGGAGGGAGTGAATGTTTAAGATGGTGGATGGGGTGCCAATCAAGTGGGCTGCTTTGTCCTGGATGGTGTCGAGCTTCTTCAGTGTTGTTGGAGTTGTACTCATCCAGGCAAGTGGGGAGGATTCCACTTGTGCCTTGTAGATGGTGGAAAGGCTTTGGGGATTCAGGAGGTGAGACACTCGCCGCAGAATACCCAGCCTCTGACCTGTTCTTGTTGCCACCGTATTTATGTGGCTGGTCTAGTTAAGTTTCTGGTCAATGGTGACTCCCTAGGATGTTGATGGTGGGGATTTGGCGATGGTAATGCTGTTGAATTTCATGGGGCGGTGGTTAGACTCTCGCTTGTTGCAGATAATCATTGCCTGGTACTTGTGTGGTGCGAATGTTACTTGCCACTTATCAGCTCATGCCTGAATGTTATCCTTGTCTTGCTGCATGTGGGCATGGGCTGCCTCATTTTCTGAGGAGTTGTGAATGGCCCTGAACACTGTGCAGTCATCAGTGAACAACCCCACTTCTGACCTTATGATAGAGGGAAGGTCATTGATGAAATCACTCTCACCTCACCTCTGGAATTCAGCTCTTTTGTCCATAAGAACATAAGAATTAGGAACAGGAGTAGGCCATCTAGCCCCTCGAGCCTGCTCCACCATTCAACAAGATCATGGCTGATCTGGCCGTGGACTCAGCTCCACTTACCCGCCCGCTCCCCATAACCCTTAATTTCCTTATTGGTTAAAAATCTATCGATCTGAGATTTGAATACATTCAATGAGCTAGCCTCAACTGCTTCCTTGGGCAGAGAATTCCACAGATTTACAACCCTCTGGGAGAAGAAATTCCTTCTCAACTCGGTTTTAAATTGGCTCCCCCGTATTTTGAGGCTGTGCCCCCTAGTTCTAGCCTCCCCGACCAGTGGAAACAACCTCTCTGCCTCTATCTTGTCTATCCCTTTCATTATTTTAAATATTTCTATAAGATCACCCCTCATCCTTCTGAACTCCAACGAACAAAGACCCAGTCTACTCAATCTATCATCATAAGGTAATCCCCTCATCTCCGGAATCAGCCTAGTGAATCGTCTCTGTACCCCCTCCAAAGCTAGTATATCCTTCCTTAAGTAAGGTGACCAAAACTGCACACAGTACTCCAGGTGCGGCCTCACCAATATCTTGTACAGTTGCAGCAGGACCTCCCTGCTTTTGTACTCCATCCCTCTCGCAATGAAGGCCAGCATTCCATTCGCCTTCCTGATTACCTGCTGCACCTGCAAACTAACTTTTTGGGATTCATACACAAGGACTCCCAGGTCCCTCTGCACCGCAGCATGTTGTAATTTCTCCCCATTCAAATAATATTCCCTTTTAATGTTTTTTTTTCCAAGGTGGATGACCTCACATTTTCCTACATTGTATTCCATCTGCCAAACCTTAGCCCATTCGCTTAACCTATCTAAATCTCTTTGCAGCCTCTCTGTGTCCTCGACACAACCCGCTTTCCCACTAATCTTTGTGTCATCTGCAAATTTTGTTACACTACACTCTGTCCCCTCTTCCAGGTCATCTATGTATATTGTAAACAGTTGTGGTCCCAGCACCGATCCCTGTGGCACACCACTAACCACCGATTTCCAACCCGAAATGGACCCATTTATCCGGACTCTCTGCTTTCTGTTAGCCAGCCAATTCTCTATCCATGCTAATACATTTCCTCTGACTCCGCGTACCTTTATCTTCTGCAGTAACCTTTTATGTGGCACCTTATCGAATGCTTTTTGGAAATCTAAATACACCACATCCATCGGTACACCTCTATCCACCATGCTCGTTATATCCTCAAAGAATTCCAGTAAATTAGTTAAACATGATTTCCCTTTCATGAATCCATGTTACGTCTGCTTGATTGCACTATTCCTATCTAGATGTCCCGCTATTTCTTCCTTAATGATAGCTTCAAGCATTTTCCCCACTACAGATGTTAAACTAACCGGCCTATAGTTACCTGCCTTTTGTCTGCCCCCTTTTTTAAACAGAGGCGTTACATTAGCTGCTTTCCAATCCGCTGGTACCTCCCCAGAGTCCAGAGAATTTTGGTAGATTATAACGAATGCATCTGCTATAACTTCCGCCATCTCTTTTAATACCCTGGGATGCATTTCATCAGGACCAGGGGACTTGTCTACCTTGAGTCCCATTAGCCTAGTGATGGTGATTGTCTCAAGGTCCTCCCTTCCCACATTCCCGTGACTACAGTGGAATGAGGACAGAGTTAGCTAAAGTAGACTTGGAACACAGACTAAATGGTGGCACAATTGAGGAACAGTGGAGGACTTTTAAGGAGCTCAACATAAATATATTCTAGTGAAAAAGAAGGGCGGTAAGAGAAGGGATAACCAGCCGTGGATAACCAAGGAAATAAAGGAGAGTATCAAATTAAAAACCAATGCATATAAGGTGGCCAAGGTTAGTGGCATGGTTTTTGTGTCTTCCACTGTGAAGACCGAAGCAAAATAATTGTTTAAGATCTCAGCCATTTCCACATTTCCCATTATTAAATCCCCTCTTCTAAGGGACCAACATTTACTTTAGTCACTCTCTTCCGTTTTATATATCGGTAAAAGCTTTTACTATCTGTTTTTATGTTTTGCACAAGTTTACTTTCGTAATCTATCTTTCCTTTCTTTATTGCTTTCTTAGTCATTCTTTGCTGTTGTTTAAAATTTTCCCAATCTTCTAGTTTCCCACTAACCTTGGCCACCTTATATGCATTGGTTTTTAATTTGATACTCTCCTTTATTTCCTTGGTTATCCACGGCTGGTTATCCCTTCTCTTACTGCCCTTCTTTTTCACTGGAATATATTTATGTTGAGCTCCTTAAAAGTCCTCCACTGTTCCTCACTTGTGCCACCATTTAGTCTGTGTTCCCAGTCTACTTTAGCTAACTCTGCCCTCATCCCACTGTAGTCCCCTTTGTTTGTTTAAGCATAGAACGCTACTTCTTCACCCTCAATCTGTATTACAAATTCAACCATACTGTGATCACTCATTCTGAGAGGATCTTTTACTAGGAGATCGTTTATTATTCCTGTCTCATTACACAGGACCAGATCTAAGATAGCTTGCTCCCTTGTAGGTTCTGTAACATACTGTTCTAAGAAACAATCCCATATGCATTCTATGAATTCCTCCTCCAGGCTACCCCGTGCGATTTGATTTGACCAATCGATATGTAGGTTAAAATCCCCCATGATTACTGCCATTCCATTTTCACATGCCTCTATTATTCCCTTGATTATTGTCCGCCCCACCGTGAAGTTATTATTTGGGGGCCTATAAACTACGCCCACCAGTTTGGACCAAGGCTGTAATGAGGTCTGGAGCCGAGTGATCCTGCAGAACCCAAACTGGGCATCGGTGAGCAGGTAATTGGTAAGTGCCGCTTGATAGCACTGTTGATGACACCTTCCATCACTTTGCTGATGATTGAGAGTAGACTGATGGGGCGGTAATTGGCCGTATTGGATTTGTCCTGCTTTTTGAGGACTGGACATACCTGGGCAGTTTTCCACATTGTCAGATAGATGCCAATGTTGTAGCAGTATTGGAAAAGCTTGGCCAGCGGTGCAGCTAGTTCTGGAACAGAAGTCTTCAGCACGACAGCCAGGATATTGTCGAGGCCCATAGCCTTTGTTGTATCTAGTGCGCTCAGCCATTTCTTGATATCACGTAGAGTGAATCAAATTGGCTGAAAACTGGCTTCTGTGATGGTGGGGAACTCAGGAGGAGGCCGATATGAATCATCCACTCGGCACTTCTGGCTGAAGTTGGTTGCAAACGTTTCAACCTTTTCTTTTGCACTCACGTGCTGGGCTCCGCCATCATTGAGGATGGGTTATTCATGGAGCCTCCTCCTCCCGTTAGTTGTTTAATGGTCCACCACCATTCACAACTGGATGTGGCAGAACTGCAGAGCTTTGATCTGGGATTGCTTAGCCCTGTCTGTGGCATGCTGCTTCCACTTTTTAGCATGTATGTAGTCCTGTGTTACAGCTTCCCCAGGTTGGCACCTCAGTTTTAGGTACACCTGGTGCTGCTCCTGGCATGCTCTTCTACACTCATCATTAAACCGGGGTTGGTCCTCTGGCTTAATGGTAATGGTAGGGTGAGGAATATGCCAGCCCATGAGGTAACAGATTGTGGTGGAATACAATTCTGCTGCTGCTGATGGCACACAGCGCCTCATGAATGCCCAGTTTTGAGCTGCTAGATCTGTTCTGAATCTGTCCCATTTAGCACGGTGGTGGTGCCACACAACACGATGGAGGGTGTCCTCAGTGTGAAGACAGGACTTAGTCTCCACAATGACTGTGCGGTGGTCACTGCTACCAATGCTTTCATGGACAGATGCATCTGCGACAGGTAGATTGGTGAGAACCAGATCAAGTAGATTTTTCCCTCGTGTTGGTTCTCTCACCACCTGCCCCTGCCCAGTCTGGCAGCTATGTCCATCAGGATTTGGCCAGCTTGATCAAACATCTTTCATAACGATGTGTAAATAAAAATACTGCATTTGCTGATATACAGTTCTTACCTACTCAGTAGTAGATTAGATGCTCCATTATTTGAATTGTGCCCATAAAGTCGGAAACCCCAGGAGAAAATATTTCTATAAATCAGTAGGTTTTTAAAATTGTAATGTGTTGAAAAATAATCGGCACACCAAAACTTTGCCATTAAACCAATATGTCAAATCTATGGAGTGCCGATTGCTGGTGTTTACTGTGCTTAATTTCTGGGTTTAAAAACTCACTGGAAAAGATTTTCAATTTGCCATCTTTGATCTTTGCTGTTATGCCCCACAAAATGTACCTTTTGTGGCAAAGGAGCAGTTGTAAAATCCATGAACGTAAAACCCATAAGAATATTTCCTGATTTATGTTACATCATTTCCACTGGCCATCAACTAGAGTCACTTGGTCTTCTCCCTGGTTTCCCCACTTCCCAGTACTGCAGCTATACTTTGAAACAGTTTCTGGAGCTGCGGTTGTAAAGGCGTACAGCTGCAAGATGCTCTTCACAGTCAAAGACCACCCTAAGAGGAGGAAGCGCATCTGGGAGGGCCTCGAGTCTCGTCGCCGAGAGTGCAGAAATCGTGTGCAGAAATCAAGTGCAGACAGCGGAAAGAGCGAGTGGGAAACCAGTCCCACCCTCCCTTACCCTCACTGACTATCTGTGACAGGGACTGTGGTTCTCATATTGGACTATACAGCCACCTAAGAACTCATGTTAAGAGTGGAAGCAAGACTTCCTCGATTCCGAGGGACTGCCTATGATGATGGTTCACAGCCAACATCCATATTTTGCTGCAGGTTGCAGGTCACACTATGTGGTTAGATACATGAAAAGAGCTTTGTGTCTGGCCGGTAAATGTTTAATCAGAAAATGTTGGAAACACTCAACAGGTCAGTCAGCAGCCGCCAACTAATACCATTTTCTCATTCTCCCCCTCCCCCTCCCCTAACACTGTGCCAACAGGCTCGTGCGTCTGTTCGCACCAGACATAAAAATGTTCAGGGTAATTAATGTGCAGTAAGTGGGCAATTAGCCCAACTTTTCGCCAGCACAATGACTTGAATGGGTAGGTGAAACGTGCAGCGAAGCCTATGCGCTGTGGGAACTTGAGAGATCGCACGTTTGGGATTAATCGCAGGCGCAAGGACAGTGCCGAAATCCCGGACACGTGGTCAATTTCAAAGGCGGTATGACGCCGTACTCTGAGAGTACGCCGTTATACCCATTGCAAAGTAAGGGCCGTTATTCATGCAGTTATACATTTGCAAATAACTCCTTGAGCTTTTCAGAATGTAAAACCAGGGGTGACTGGAAGATAAAATGTGCAGTAATCCATTGATGAAACACATTGGAGTCTATGGAATGTTGGGGCTTATGTAAGAACACAAGAATTAGGAGCAGGAGTAGGTCATCGGCTCCTCGAGCCTGCTCCGCCATTTAATAAAATCATGGTTGATCTTCGACCTCAACTCCACTTTCCCGCTCGCTCCCCATATGCCTTAATTCCCCTTCTCCAAAAATCTATCTATCTCAGCCTTGAACATACTCAATGATTCAGCATACTGAAACCCTTTGGGGTAGAGAATTCCAAAGATTCACAACCTTCTTGAGTGAAGATATTCCACCTCATCTTATTCTTAAGTGGCCGACCCCTTATCCTGATACTTTTGAATTGAGCACAAAAAATCTAGGCTGACACTCCAGTGCACTGCTGAGGGGGTGCTGCACTGTTGGAGGTGCCTTCTTTCGGATGAGATGTTAAACCGAGGCCCCATCTGCTCTCTCAAGTGGACATAAAAGATCCCATGGCACTATTTCGAAGAAGAGCAGGGGAGTTATCCCCGGTGTCCTGGCCAATATTTATCCCTCAATCAACATAACAAAAACAGATAATCTGGTCATTATCACATTGTTTGTGGGAGCTTGCTTGTATGCAAATTGTCTGACACATTTCCTACATTACAACAGTAACTACACTCCAAAAGTACTTCATTGGCTGTAAAGTGCTTTGAGATGTCTGGTGGTTGTGAAAGGTGCTATATAAATCCAAGTCTTTTTTTATGCCCCTGGTTCTAGACTCTCCAGTCAAGGGAAACAACCTCTCAGCATTTACGCTGTCAATCCTCCTCAGCTGTTTCAATAAAGAAAACAGAATGACTATTTGTACTAATGCTTTTCTCTTCCTTCTGCACCTGCGTTCTCCGGATTCCGCTCCTCACCCGGAACTGAAAGTGAGGCCCCCAACCGGATGTGGGGCCTCGCATTTGATCACATTGTCCAAGCCAGCTGCTGAGCCTCCGACTGAGCCGGAGAGAGAGAGAGGGGCAGCGGGCAGAGAGGCACATGGGGGGAGGGGGGGAGAGAGACACACACGTGGGGGTGGGGGGGTGGGGAGAGACACATGTTGGGGGGGGGAGAGACACACAGGGGATGGGGGAGACACATGGGGGGGGAGAGAGGGGCACACGGCGGGGGGGGAGAAACACGGGGGTGGGGGGGGAAGAGACACACAGGAGGGAGAGACACACAGGCGTGGGGAGAGACACATGGGGGAGGGGGAGAGGGAACTTGGGGAAGATGGATCACGTTTCTCAGAAAGCTCGGTCTGTCAGGGACATCATTGGCATGGATGAAATCCAGAAGTCACGACACTGTCACTATTCACTTCATACCCAATAAACCGGTTAACAATCCGTAACCCACACAATGCCCCATCTATGGCGAGGTGGGGGGGGGGGGGAGGGGCCGGGGGGGGGTAAGGGACTTCAGCTGGAACTTGGTGGCTTTTGCTGGGTTGATCGAGATCTGTCCTCTCTGGCTTCAGAAATCAGAATGAATCAAATTACAATTTGCAAAGTCAGTCAGAACTTGGGCTGAGCGGTTCCATTTTCAGGTTCCAGAGAAACATCAGGGTGTGGCTTATCCTCCAAGAGGACCCATCGGCAATAAGTCATGTGATAATGGAGAGCCAATCAGAGACAGGCGGCCATTTTATTAGTTCAAATAGACACATGCTAAAGAAAAAGAAAGACTTGCATTTATGAGATCACCTTTTATTTTTCGAAACTTGAGAGAGTATAGGACCAATCTGCTCATTCTCTCCTCATAGGACAACCCTCTCATCCCAGGTATCAATCTAGTGAACCTTTGTTGCACCTGTCTGTATTTTTGTGGCTTACCACATTCCTTGGGTAGCTCTGTATAAAATAGGACGAGAGTAGTTAGGAGAGGCCAGCTTGGAAACAAAAATACAATTCTGCTTTGAAAAAACAGAAAGAAGTGGGAGAAGGAATAACCAAAGCCCTGATTTGATAACGGGTGGGACTGGGTGGGGGGGGAACGGGCATGGTGCGTGTGAGCCCAGAAGCGGGCAGCACACCCGGGGAGTCCAGGGATGTGGAGGCCTGGTCGATCGTAATGCACGCTCATTTACATGAATGTTCCTGTCGTTGTGCCCGAACTCTGATCATTTGTTAAGTTTAAAAGTTTAACATAATTTTATGAGTTTATAGACTTTCCGCCAGTGGCAATGATGAAATCAAATCATATGATTTTGTTGATCTCTGGTGAAATTGCAACCAAGCGTAACTGCCGTTGTTTGATGTACTGCGCTCCGATTTCTGGTTATGGTGAATGAGGGCTATGCCAGGTTAATTAAATTGAAGGTAGAGTCTAACAGTGCAACAGTTGCATTTATTGTCGTCAGCTTAAACCACTGTGGTATATTAAAGGTCAGATTTATACCGTATTTCTAAGATTAAAATATTTATTTTTAAGTTTCGTTATTTTTATACCCATTTTTCAAAGAATTGCAGCCAGGCTGACATCAGAGGTCACTGTCACACTTATGGATTAGCAGTGCATAACAGTACTGAGTGCCACTGCACGCAACTGATTCACACACACAAAAATACTGCGCGGCACATTGAAACGTCGGTGGCTGTTTGCAAGACTTATGAGATGTAGAATAAAGTCATCTGCTTTCTTGTCATCTAGATTGAAGTACTGGGTAGAGTTTAACTTCCAGGCGTCAGATGGTCAGAAAAGAACACTTCAGGTTTCTAGTGTGGAAAAAAACCCCAATAAAAACAAAGTTTGGATTACCTCCAGAGCTCAACTTCAAATCCTCAGCCCTCCTGCGGCTCATTTACTTTGACCTTGACACACTAAGAAACAAGAAACCAGACTTCTCTGGCTTTATTAGTACTTGCGCAGGATCCTACGTTTTATTGAATAATTGAAACTGTTCGTTAAAATTCACCACAGATTTAAGATTATGGTATGGTGGATTTTTCGCTATCTTTTCACGGGGAGGATTTTTTAATGGTCGGCTGCCTGTCCGACACGTGTGAAAACCCAACATAGTGTCAAAGACTCTCGTGGTCAAATTCAAGAATGTGGGTATAAATCCATCCCATAATGTCTTCACATTCTGCTAACTATTACAGTCCAAAAATACTTCATTGGCTATAGGGCGCTTTGAGATGTGTGGTGGTCGTCAAAAGCGCTATATAAATATAAGTCTTTCTTTCTATATATAATGAGTTTGGGTAGTCTCGTCTCTGTTTCCAGTTGTTCCTAGTGGCCAAGGGCCCACACAATAAAACTGCCACTTGCTTAGCCTGAAACTGGCAGTCTTACTCATTAAGGCCACAAGACTGGTTTGCAAAATGGCATAGTCACATTGTTGCATTTGGGTGCTTTATTGAGGTTCCATATGAGACACATCTCTGGAGCTGTGAAGAACGGTGTTTCACTCTGTATCTGAGCCATGCTATACCAGACCTGAAAATGCTTGATCATGACATTGGCCACAAAAATGTAGAAAAGTGATCAATTTCTCAATGTTGACGTCTTTTAGCCTTGATGAGCACAAAAAAACAATCACCTAAACTGGAACTGGGTGAGGTAGTAAGTTAAATCTCCCAAGCCCATGACCGCAACCACCTAGAACGACATGGGCAGCAGGTGAATGGGAATACCCTCACCTCCAGATTCCCTTTCAAGTCATACACCATATATTGGACATATATTCCTTCATCATCACTGGGTCAAAATCCTGGAACTCCCTAACAGCATTATGGGAGTATCTTCATCACATGAACTGTGGTTTTGACATTCAACGAATAGATGCAAGTCAGCCTAAACTGAGAAAATAACTCATCGCAAATTGGAGAATGTTCCCTAGGAACTGCCAAGTGACGGGTCCACTAGGCTGTTGTCTCATTTCTGATCGCACACATATGGTGCAATTTGGTTCTAGTTTCTGTAATGATTTAGTAATCTGGATTCATTTTCACAAAATCTTTCTTAATCGTCCTTTGGTTGGACTACTTCCTTTCTTGAGAGTTAAGTCTGTATAAAGTAATGTTTTCTAATGGAGGGAACATATAGACAGCCTGTTACTTATACTATAGAACACCTCTTCAAGAATGAAGCTCAGAATCTTCTGCTTCAGGTATATCAAGGATTACACCATCAACAAGTTGTAATCAATCATTCCTAAATACCAACTTTTCTTTTTTTTTACTGCAACATTTGACTACATGTGACTTATTTTAAAGTTGCTTATAAGCTACCTTGAGTATGATCCAATACTTTAACAAATTGTTAAATAATTCTATCCTGCTAAAACTGTAATCTTATCTGAATTGCGAAAGTATTAATCAAAATTGTTCTGTTTTAAGGGAATCGGCGTCTTATGATATTTGATAGAATTAACATTTTTATTTAAATCTTAAAAACGGTTTCATATAAAGTACCATTATTAAAATGAAATGTAGGTACTCAATGTACCAAAGATACCAGAGGTAATAATATGATATCAGTGTTTGTTGAAGAGAAAAGTAGGCCAAAGAAACATTGAGGTTCCAGCTCTGTTATTCACCCTTTTGCTTTCATTTATTCTGTCCTGCTCTTTTGGGAATTTTTCCCACTATCTGTTCTTCCCACATTTACCTTTTTTTCCCCTTTGCTAATTGCCAAACTCTGCCACTCTATCTCTATTATTTGGATCTTTGTCTGTTTCCAATTCTATTAACCTGCATCCTGACTGTAATGTATGCACCTGTGAGCATGCTTACAGGCTTATGGAGCGGTTGTCCTCGTCCGCCGTCGAGACACGCCATAGTGCACCATCTTGCCATCTGGAGGTGGCAGGGTCCCCAATGGAGTGCTCTCTATGCAGGAGTCCTTCCTTTATTTATTGGAAACTTGTCCCGTGCAATCAGTTTTTAAGTCGCTTCACGGACTCCCAGGCTTCCTGCAATTTCTGTGGTCTGGAAGATTCCGTGTTCCATGTTTATGTGGAGCGTGTCAGGTTGCGGACCCTGTTCCAATATTTGAAAGGGCTACTCCTCAAATTCTGGTTACACTTCTGTCCCACGCTCCTGATCTTTGGGCACCCTATGCGGAGGGGAGCGGGCATGTTGGAAGGCCTCCTCGTTGGACTGCTCCTGGGCATGGCCAAGGTGGCCATTAACCGGTCCAGGCAACGGGTGATCGAGGGGGTCGTTCATCCTTGCCTCTCTTCCGCCGTTACATTCGAGCCAGGGTGTCCCTGGAGATGGAACACGCAGTGTCCACTGATACGCTCACGGCCTTCCGCAAGAGGTGGGCACCAGAGGGACTGGAGTGCATCATTACTCCCGGCAACCAAATTGTGATTTGATTTAAGGTTTAGTTAAAGTTTAAAATTGTTAATTTGTGGGTTCTAGTGCCCTTGTCAAAAGGGGGCATTTGATTTAAATATTCAACAAAATAGTTGTGGAGCTGTTGCACTGTGAGTAGCTTAGCCAGTCATGCGTGTTCACAAGATTCAATAAAACCCCAGTTAATTGAGTTCAGATTCTCCTCGGTGATGTGTGCAGTTATGAGCCTGGTGGGTGAACTCGTAGTGTTTAGTTTGATTGTTAAATCTTTGTTAATAACCCAACTAGTTCTTTACAGCAAATGTGTAGCTATGAATTCTTAAGCAAATATACTACATCAACTTATGCAGTCTCTGTTCTTTTGTTTCCACGCTTACCAATCCCTCAAAGCATGAGTATATTTCACATCTAATTTTTAATATTCTATTATTATAATCATTCTCTTTTCTATTTGGTCTTAAATCCTCTGTCATTTGTACAACTAGTCAGCCAATGAATGGCAGAGAATATATTTCATGCCCCTCACTGGCTAACGGAGGTACAAGATGCAGCAAAACTTTTAAAATGCAGAAATTGGTAAATTTGGATAGTTGAACACTCCTGTATAAAATATTTGTGACAAATCTCACAAAACAGTACCTATGCCTCTGAAATAATTTGTCTGTTGGTTGGAAATATGTGTGATCAGCCTGATTCGGTTGTCTTGTTGAGAGGCACAAGCAGAAGCCAGATGCTCCCCTTCAAGAGAGAGAAAACATCAGAGCTTAACCTCGGCAGGCAATCTTTGTATTCTTGCTGGTGATTGGCTTGAGATCACCACTGGTAAAGACCTGAAAGAAGACCAGTATGCCTCGTTTTTCATAATGGAAAGTTGGACCCGATGACCAGTGGGAAAGGAGGAAAAACTGAAGGGAGGTGTGTAGAGTGATTCGTACATACGAAGTAAATGTTAAACATCTTCCAACACAGCGTAAGACTGTCAAACAGCTTTGGTACTTCAGAAAGGAAAGTTTAAGCAGCACTGATATGTCCTTTGAGCATTTATTTACAAAACATTCCAGAAATATTTATGGCAGTGGAACAGTATTTATCCTGTAACATGGGTTATACATTCGGATGTGTTTGCAACTTGGCACTCTCAGCCGTGCTTTTAAAGACTTCCACTAAGATTATTAAGCCGTAACATCTGTAAATTTGATCCTTCAACTTAGTTTTACTAAGTACCACATGGAGGGAGAAGAAAGATCACAGAATGTGGCCAGGTGGGGGGTTTGGTTATGCCAGGTCTCCACTCCTTTTCTGGATCATGCAGGATTCTGTCAAAAGCGTGGGGCTTAAAAAGAGCTGTGATTGGCAAGATGACATAATTCACTGGAATTCTTATCAGTTCCACTGCCCTTTCCCCTGTTGTTGTGTACACCTGCAGGATGCTGGCGTGCTATCATGTCATGACCTGATCCTGGCGAAAATGGGGCCTCTGTTATTTCAGAACACAGTTTCCTGTGTTCATTGATTATACAGCTATTGATTGCCGTTGGGGAAAGCGGCAAATTCAAAATGAGCGGTTTTGAAAAAACAATTCAGGTCTACAGCTGACGTAGCTGATCAACTTGCACCGCAGCAAACTCCTCCCTCCCCAAGGTGGATGCCACAAATGGTGCAGGCACCTGTTCAAAAATATCTTCATGCCCCTGACCCCACGATTTGAGACGGGACAGAGGTGGATCCACGCAGCAGACAGAAGTTCCACTCCACCCCACATCCACCCCAGTAAGCTGCCACAGGAATACTCCTGCTCCTATCAATTTCTACATGGTTATTTTCTTTAAGTACGCACAATAACCATTTAAGGATTACTGTAGCATTTCTGTACCAAAATTTGAGATTGTATCATTCTTTTTGTATGGTGAAGTAAGAGTTCTTGCATGGTTTTATGCAACTTTGCTTTATTTTATATGGTAGTAATTAATGTTTTGAAATATACATTTTTGCAAAATTTATATTTTGAAATGTACATTTTTGCAGAAGTCATATGATTCATGAATTTTTGAAAGCTGTGAGAAATGTTCCCTCTTCAGAGATTAATTTCTTAATTTTTACTTTTAATACTTTGGACTTTATTGTTTAATCTTTGCTTCTAATCCCCGAATGAATAGTTGAGTGATGCAAGTGTTAGCTGCTATATGGGTAGTTACAAGAAGGTCTGATCATTACCCAAGAACATGCCATTGAAATTAGACAATTTAAATGAAATTAGGTTCAGCTAAAAGCATTCAGGGATTGAAGCTAGTGGCAATGGTTATGATTGATTCCACAGTATATTATTATGTTGTAATTAATTATAATTTCCTGCGCTGACAAATATTAACACTTGATAGCATTGTGGGGCAGATTAATGCACAGGCCAGGAGCCTGGTGCAAATATGTTTTATTTAAGCATTATATATTGTGATATAGAAACATAGAAACATAGAAAATAGGTGCAGGAGCAGGCCATTTGGCCCTTCTAGCCTGCACTGCCATTCAATGAGTTCATGGCTGAACATGAAACTTCAGTACCCCCTTCCTGATTTCTCGCCATACCCCTTGATCCCCCTAGTAGTAAGGACTTCATCTAACTCCCTTTTGAATATATTTAGTGAATTGGCCTCAACTACTTTCTGTGGTAGAGAATTCCACAGGTTCACCACTCTCTGGGTGAATTTGCTTTATTATTAACGCAGTGTATAAACATTCTCAGGGCTTATTTTTTCATGCATTTTACCATATGCTTCTGTTTTAATGGTTGGACAGGGGTACAAAGGGGCCCCAAATGTTCTTGGTGTCTTGGGTTCCAAAAATTCTTAATCTGACTCTGGATTGCAAAAGTTTTCCAATGTAATGTAATTTTATTCTGATGTACTGAGGGTTGGGAAGGTGCAGTTAGACATCAGGGACACGTCTTGAAATCTAGCTTTCTCTGAGACCTAGAATAAAGTTTACCCGAGGTTGATAGAATGATGCACCTCTACCTGCTGGCTGTAATAATCCGACGTGAAGTGAGTTTGGGTAGCCTTAGCCCAGTTCGTCAAATCTTTTTAAATAATATAATTCAACTATCTGCCCCCTTGTTAAAGAGGGCACAACCACTCAAACCCGCAAATTAACAAATAAACGTTAAAGGGAACCTTAACAAATCAAATTAAAATTCTGTTCCCTGTTGTAATGATGCGCTCCAGTCCCTCCAGTGCCCACCTGTCGCAGAAGGCCTTGAGCATTCCAGTAGACACCGCATGCTCCATCTACAAGGACACCCTGGCACGAACGTAGCCGTGGAAGAGAGGCAGTCAGTCGGGCTGAACGACCCCCTCACCCAGTTCCTCATGGGTGTGAGCCCACGGCATAAAGTGGCCTGGTTTGGGACTAATTAGCACTAAATTGACAGTCCAATCAGAAAAGCCGCAGATGCCTAGCGTGGGAGATGTAAATATCACACTGTTGCTGCTCTTCTGGGGTTGGGTCTAAGACACATTACTTGGGGCAGAGTAGAGTGAACTTTCTTCTACATCTGTATGAGCTACACAACATCTACCTTGATGTTGACACTGACTGCCCATTCCTTATCACTAACATCCCTCGCCTTGATGAGAACCAAAAATACTTAATTTAAAAAATGATATCCAGATTCAGAAATAAATGTTTGTGAACAAGCATTCGAGTTTTAGCATCTAAACATGGCTCTGTATCAAATGCACCTTATTTGTAACCCCAACTATTTATGTTATGTACATATTAGTTCAAACAGTAGAAATGTATTCCAAAAGCAAAATACTGCAGATTCTGGAATCTGAAATAAAAACAGAAAATGCTGGAAATCTCAGCGGGTCAGGCAGCATCTGTGGAGAGAAAGAGTTAACGTTTCAGGTCGATGACCCTTGTCAGAAATGTATTCTATCTATTTCTGGTAACTAAGTATTTGTAGCTGAATACCTTTGTGGAAGCAAGTACCTGCAATAAAATGTTACTTTTACAGTGATAATCAAGAATAAGCATAGGTGTTGTGTTAAATTGCAGGAATGTAAATCAGCAAGTGGTGTGAGCAGCATAACTCACATGATGATGCTTGTCAGATATACGTGTCATGAGTGATTTTGTTATTGCAAGCCAATATGCAAATATATATTTTAGTTATGCAACATTTCATACTGTGCTTGGTTAAAATATAATAATAGCTGTTGTTTTCTGTGGTCCTGTTTTGCATGAAGGTGGGTTGATTGACGAGTAAGGACAATTGGTGCTTTGATGGTAGGTTCCTCTGCTTACATCAGTAATTCCTGTGAAATAAAATTGAAATGGAAAGCAATAAGTTAGATAGTGTAATCAGAGGAGTAACAATAAGAACAGGAGAGATGACAAGAAACATAACGGCAGGTGGTAGAAAACTAGAAGTCAATAAAAAAGTGAGTAATTGTCAACTATGGAAGCAGTGTGAGGTGTATGTAGTTGAATAGCAAAATAGATCCAGCAACAACATGCGGGCCCAATGAGCAACTGCTGTAAATTGTATGCAGTAGAAGCAGTTAAATACTGAAAACTGTTGTCCTTTCTTGACCCTTACATGGTGTGAAAGAGCATAGTCAATATACACTGGTATTTTTCCAACCATTTTATTTTTTAAGCAACAGCTTTGTGTAAATATCTGCCTTCCTACATTTGAAAAGTACTTCATTTGCTGTAAAGCACTTTGGGACATCCTGAGGTCATGTAACGTTCTATATAAATGCAAGTCTTTCATTCTCCATGGAACAGAGCTAACATACTGAATCTGTTCCTCCATGGAACAGAGCTGGTCTAAGACATTATTAAGTGTCCAGTGACCCTACAAGATTCTCTATTGCCAGTAGCATCACACCAGTCATACTTTGTACACAAGGCCATTCTGTGCTTGTGAACCCATGTTCTCTAATAACCAAAATAAAAATGGAAAATGGTAGAAATACACAATAAGTTGATCGGTATCTGTAAGAAAAGGTTAATTAATGTTTCAGTTGGAGACCCTTTGTCAGAACTCAGCTGATGAACTTTCTGTATATTTCAGGCATTTTCTGCTTTTTTTTCAATTTCTAGCATTAACTGTTTTTTAAAATCTCTAATAACTAGACTGTAATAACTGAAACCTAACATACACGACTCTTTATTCCTTTAAATAATTATTTCATGGCTTTTCAATAATTAGATGAGTGATGTTGGTTTTGGAAACAGGACAGTTTCCTATTTCAGTTGTCCCGTCTCAGTCTCAAGCACTCACAAATCAAGCATAGTGCAGCCAATTTACGTATCAAGCCTCCTCCACTCTGCCTAATAATGTGCCTTAGTCTCACCCTCAGCAGAGCACCCCTACTGTGCAGTATGACACCCCCCCTCCCACCGCCCCCCGCACCCCCACCACCGATTTCTCTTAACAGCCAACTTTGTGACCTCTCTAAGTGAAATTGCCAGTTTAGTATCAATTTTATAATGTGGGTCCACGACTCAATCTTATTTCACAAACGACTCTTGCAGCCAGAAAAGAGTAGAGTTTGTGCCATCTGTCTGAGTTGGGTTCAGGCTTCCCAGAAGTGAAAGGAATTTTCACTACATCACTCTTTCCCTCTGTGTTCAAATCTTAAAGAGTACTTATAGCTCTTGAAGTAAAAAAAGTAGTATCTTATGAATACTTTCCTAATCCACTGTGGCGCTTGGTTATTTTGATCTGCATTATTGCTCATTTTAACTTCCAGTGTTTGATCCAATAGATATTTGTTTTCAGCAAAACTTTCAAACTATTAAGAATTACAGAAAAAAACAAAACGTATAAACTCACTTTAATTAATGTAATGTGCATTGACTGCCAGTGAATGACTGAACTATATACTTTTTTAAATTATTCCAGTACTGATTCAATATGGAATTTTGTCACAGTGACTGCTATGTTTGACTAAACATTAGTTTAAATAAATTCAAATGGCCTTGGCAATTTTGTATTTTCTAAACACATCTGCTGACAAACTTTTTTTTTAATTGCCACTGAATTCCTGTTTTGCTGATGAATGATTTTACATATGGACTATATTATCAAAAATTCAGCAGGGTGTGGGCATCGCTGGCAAGACCAGTATTTATTGCCCATCATTGGTAAGACCAGTATTTATTGGCCATCGCCGATTGCTCTCAGTGGTGGTGAGCTACCTTATACAACTGAATGGCTAACTCGGCCATTATCAGAGGGCAGTTAGGAGTCAACCATATTGTTGTGGCCAGACCAGGTAAAGACAGCAGATTTCCTTCTCTAAAGGACATTAGTGAACCACTTGTGTTTTTACGACAATCTGGTAGTTTCATGGGGCCCAACTTTGCCCAACCCCTTTTTTCGGCGCACTTACCTTAAGTGCGTCAACTTTGCGCGCTGGAAAGGGCACCGAAAAAAAGGGGCCTCATCCTAGCCGCTCTTCAGAGTCTCCGGAGTCCTGGCGTGGCGTGCATTCTGAAGTGGGGGGGGCGGAACAACAGGCCACGCAAAAAACAGTGCCGGCACCTGCGCGCATGCTCCTGCCCTCCCAACGTGTCCTGCGGGCTGTGAGCAGGACCCAATGCTCACAGCCCTTATCCCTGGCCGAAGGGATGCCCGATCTCGCCGCACCCTATCCCCGGCCAAATGGCCTCCCGCACCGGCCGTTCGGCCCACTGAGTTCCCGGGCGAGGTAGGACTTGGGTTTTATTTTTTATTTATTGGTTGTGCTTGAGGGTTTTGATTGGTGTGGGGTGGGGCGGGAGGAGGAGAGTTTTGGGGGGTGGGGGGAGAGAAAGAGTGTATTGCGGGGGGAGGAGGAGAGTTTTGGGGGGAGAGAGAAAGAGTGTATTTGGGGGAGGGGGGAGCAGGAGAGTTTTGGGGGGAGGGAGAGAAAGAGTGTTTTGGGGGTTAGAGTGTTTGGCTGGGGGCGGGGGGGAGAGAGAAAGAGTGTTTTGTATACCAGCATCTCTCTCTCTATCTCTGGCTATCCCTGCCCCCCCCACCCCCCGTGACATCACGGCCAGCAGCTCACATTTCTCCGGTAGGATTTACTTCATTTTTATTAGTATTTTAATTGTATGAGCTTTTCCTTGTAATGTTTGGTGCTTGGTTGTTGAGGTCCTCTCCAGTTCCCTTCCCTCCCCTATCCCTGCCCTAATGTCTGCTGAATGTGCGCTGCTTTTTCTTCACTGACCGCAAGGTTTTTCAGAGCTGGGCACATACGCTGACCTAAGTCGATTTGGAGTAAGTTTTTGCTGGACAAAGTGGCATGAATGGCCAAAACTGGCATAAGTGTCTGGGAACTTTTGAAAAAAAAACTGATCTAAAAAAAATCGTACCTAACTGACTTACTCTGGAGCAAATTTTGGAGGGAAAATGGCATTTTTTAACTTACGCCAGAAAAAACAACTTACTTCAAAACTATTGATGCAAGTCATGGCCAAAGTTGGGCCCATGGTCACCAATACTAGCTTCTTATTAATTATTTCAGTTATTTAATGAACTGAATTTAAATTCCCTAGTTGCAGTGATGGGATTTGAACACATGTCACTGTGATATCTTCTCTAGGACATCACAAACACAGTGCACACAAAATAGCTCGACAGGAACTTATCATCATGTGACTTTTATTGTATTTACAGCAGCAATTGCATTACCACTGTAGTCCACTAGGTGGAGCGCTATATTACAATCACCCGGCCATTATTCCAGGATTACCAGTCCAGTAACATAACCACAGAAGGGTCATCGATCTGAAATGTTAACTTTGTTTCTCTCTACACAGATGCTGCCTGACCTGCTGAGATTTCCAACATTTTTTGTTTCTATTTAAGCTACCATACCTCCTCGGTGCATGAGTATCTGTCCACACAGCTGTTGTTTGGTTCACTTAAGTCTTACGCCACTATTAAGGTATGATAGATTTTAAAAAAAGAAAATCTCAATTTAATAAATTACTTTCTACCTAATTTAGATATCTCTTTCCAACACATTCTGCTATTGTTTGTCAATAGTGCTGTTTGAATCAACCACAAAAAGGCATGCAATAAAATAATAAAATGCTGGAAATACACAGCAGGTCAGTCATAGATGTTTCAGGTGTGTCACTCTTCATCAGAATTGAGCTGTCTTCTGAGCTGTTGAAGGGTTGCACACCCAATCAGTTAGACCCTATTTTATTCTTCATAACTGACTTGCTGTGTATTCCATTTTCTGTTCTTATTTTGTATTTCCAACGTTTGCAATTTTTCTTTTTAATTGTACAAAGTAGTATGGGACAGTTGTCCAATGTGTCTTATCCTCTGACTTTCCATTTCCTTTCTTTGAGGTGTATTTCTCTTCCACTCTACACCTTTTCCCTCAGACAGTGTTTTGAATGGAATTTGCCAAGAATGAAGCAACAAGTGATCTAAGTGAACTTTTACCACTGCTCTGTCATGAATAAAAATTGTGTTGTACTAGTCTGTGAGGAGACCCAAACTAATTAAGTAATAATAGGTGAATTTGTTTTTCTACTCATGCCACCCACAATAGTTAATTCTATAAAAATAGACTGTTTCACATTGTCTGTAATTCATCCATTTATTGGTTGTAGAGTTTCTGTTACTCCATAAACTTCAATCTGTCATGTACAGTCTTTATCATAATTTTAGTTGTATCAGCAACTTTTCTGAGCACCACTTGTTAACCAGTGGAACTGCTAACATGATGCTTCTACTGTTATTAATTAAACTTTACAGTACCTGTATATTAATTGTTTTTTTTAATTATTTAGCTCCCACCTAATAAATAAACAAGGAACATATATGATTCTTTATCATTTTGTATCAATAGGTGGGGGGAACATCTGTGTGCATCTGGCACCCTTTAATCTGAGCATTTCTCTAATGGTGTCTGGTCAGTGTTAAGATCCCGTATTAACTATTATTGGAAGCAAAAAATCAGAAATAGTAAACAGTAGCGTAACTTGAATACAGAGTGACATGTAATTTATTGTCTATTTCAGGACTGACAACATTTAATTGTGCCATTATGTGGTATTAATAATAACATCTGTATCCACAGTGAATTTTGCCTGACTGATGCATTGTTCACAAAGCTCAATATTGATCTTGCAAGAATAAGGTAACCTGGAAGAGGGAGAAGACTACAAGATCTTCCTAGATATAGCAAATATTTTGTTATGGAACTTGCAAGCACTAGCCATATATGGTTTTCCCAGGAAGCACACATAGGAAAGTATGGAGCCATAAAAGCTCAGTTGGGTGAGTGTTAGACTGAAAGATCTAAAGGTCCCTGGTTCAATCCCGGGTTTCAGCAAATGTTTCCAACACAGGCACTATGGGCCTTTCTGTGCTGTAAACATATGATTTTATGAAAAGATCATTTGGCCTATTAAGCTGAATCTTTTTAGTAGATCATGAGCTCCTAGTACATCTTGTCCATGTGATGAGAGCTCAAACGCACACTTATCTAATGACCAACTGGTAACTATCCTTGTGGCGGGGGTGGCGGGGGGTAGGAGGGGGCAATGGGCAGGGGTAAGGGGTCATGTTAGCTTTAAGTAAGCATGCCTGATGATGGAGGTTTGGAGTCAAACCAACCCTCCCTGGTAGAATTGGTAATCCGATACTTGAATCAAGCAGGTCATAAGAACATAAGGAATACGAGCAGGAGTAGGCCATACGGCCCTTTGAGCCTGCTCAACCATTCAGTATGATCATGGCAGTACATTGACACAATTTTGAGAAATGACCAGCCAGTTTAGCTCTGGCTGCTAATGAAATCTGGAGGGGCAGACTGGTCACTGAGTTTCTTAACCTTTTGACTCCAGATACTTGCAAACCAGTGCCCTAACAGCCAGAATGGTCCTGTTTGGATAAGTAGTGGGAAGCTTACAAGTGGTCCAGTTTTAGCTGGTTAAACTTCAGAAATACCCATGCACATACTTGCGGGCAGCTAGGCATTGCTTCTGCAAAACTGCATCTCAACTTTCAAAAAATTATGAAAATACCCAAATGGTTGCAGATTGATGCAAAGCAAGAAATGGAACCAAGAATTTAAGGGAGGACAAAGCATAGACTTGTTTTGCAGGGACAATCGAATCAAAGTCATTCAATATGTCTCATACCTATGATTCTGAATAGCAGAGCACATTAATCTGTTTACAATTCCACACCTCCACGAGACCTTTAAATAGGAAAAGCTTGCGACTGAATTTCTTATTGCAAGGATGTAGATTGATGATTTTCTTGTGAGCGATGGAAATTCAGCTGTGTACGTCAACAATAAACACGTTGAATTATCCTCCATTATTCCGATGATAAGCATTTCGTTCAGAACATTGTATTCCCGCTGCTGGTCAGACTGGTACTGGAACGTGTATGCCTTTTCTAAAATAACCATTGAGGAACACTGCGTTGCCCTAGTATCATCAACCAAAAACCAAACAAAGATGCCCCCTTTTAAAGGGGCACAACTAATAAAGAACGTAACCATAAAAAACAAAGGAGACTTAAAAACTTAAATAATATTATTACCAGTGCCAACTACACAGGCCAGACCATGTGGTGCACACAGGTCGAGGAAGACCTCAAACGTACCGGCAGGCACCACGTGCTCCTTCTCCAGTGCCACCTGGGTGCGGGTAATAGAGGCAGAACGACCACCCCCACAGGCTGCATCCAGCCTAGAACTGTAAATTACTACCTTGGCCAGGCCTAGGAGCAGACCTCCCGAGGACATCCTCCAACTTGCCCACACCCCTACGCACCAGTCGGCCAAAGATCAGGAGCAGGGGACTGAGGTGGAGCCAGAAGTTGACAATCAGCCCTTTTAAAATAGTGGAAGAGGGACTGCAACCTCTCGTATTGAACAAAAATATGGACCACAGTCTCGTCCAAGGCCGCAAAAATTGCCAGGAGGCCTTGGAGTCCATAAAATAACTTAAAAACCTATTGGGCGGAACTGCTCCGTGCAACACTCTCCAGCCCAGATCCCCAATGTTGCAGGGGAGGACTCACCCGCAGAGAGCACTCCACTGGGGACCCCCGCCCCCAAGCGATGGCATGGTCCAGAAGGAAGACAAGGGCGAGGAAGTGGAATGTATGCAGGAGCAGACCCTGCAGGAAATCCTTCCATGCAGAGTGCAATGGCGCGGAGGGAATTTCCGAGAGACGGTTCAAGGTGTGAACCGCTGACTCCCAAGTGAGGTTTTAGGGCCTCGCACCGATGAGAAATTCCATCCGACCGGGGGTGAGTTCACAGGAACTGGTATGGAGCAGTGAGGGGCGGGCAGACCCAAGTTTGACTGTTGGCTCCTGTATCACTCGTTCAGCGGGAAAAGCAGCTCTGCATGAGTGAGCAAATGTGAATGGGGAGAGCTCCAGTTATTGGTGTCTGAATGCCAATTAAATGTAAACATTAACTGAAAACTGACTGTTGGTTCTCTTCTAAATAAAAACGATTAAAAAGTTAAGTTAACCAATTTCCAGGTGATCTAAGGGGCCGAAATTGCCCCCCTCCCCGCTTCCAATGGAGTGCACCTTCCATTTTTTTTTGCCATATATTGGTTTCCCTGGTTTCCCAATGGGTTGGGGTGGAAGTTGTGGTGGCTGTGGGGCGGAAGTGCTCTTGCAGTGGGTCAGCCACCCCGACTAGTCATCAGCGCCGCGCTAATAACATCAGCACGATACGGACATGTCGCATCGCGCTGAAGCGTCACAACGTCCATCCCCTTCAGTTTAAGGGGAGGGCCGTCGCAAGCTCTGCAACAAGTTCAGTTTGGCTCACCAGGGAGGACATAAGAACATAAGAAATAGGAGCAGGAGTAGGCCATACGGCCCCTTGAGCCTGCTCCGCCATTTAATACGATCATGGCTGATCAGATCATGGACTCAGGTCCACTTCCCCGCCCGCTCTCCATAATCTATTCCCTTATCGGTTAAGAAACTGTCTATCTCTGTCTTAAATATATTCAATGACCCAACTTCCACAGCTCTCTGAGGCAGCAAATTCCACAGATTAACAACCCTCTGAGAGAAGAAATTCCTCCTCATCTCTGTTTTAAATGGGCGGCCCCTTATTCTAAGATCATGCCCTCTAGTTCTAGTCTCCCCTATCAGTGGAAATATCCTCTCTGCATCCACCTTGTCAAGCCCCCTCATAATCTTATATGTTTCGATAAGACCACCTCTCATGGTGTTCTGCCACCCAGCCCAGTGGCTTGGCACCCAAGATCTGCCTGTTGACGGCCTGGCCGAACCTGGGGGGCATAATTGTTGGGCCGATCTAGCAGTCGGCCGACAAGAATAAATATAATGGAGTCGCTGGCAGCGCCACCTCCCCTTTAAGGGAGCATGCGCTGCTCAGTCACAGACAGCTCCCCGTCGGGGAAAGCTGTCAGTGACACCAACCGGCGGCGGCTCCGCTCCCGCTGGGCAATACCATGCGAAGGGCAGGAAGGCGGTCGCCACCGGTCGGTAAGGGTCAGTGCTTGCCTGGCCCGTCAGGAAAATAGGCGGAGCAGAAACCTGTTCCCGCCACTTCCAGCCAGGGTCGGACGGGTTGGCCCATCCGTCTGCTCCCAGTCAGTAAGGCCTCTCCGCTCCATTCCTGCCTCTTACAGCTAATGGAGGGGGGCAATTTTGGCCCTAAACTGTTTTAACTTTCATTTTGCACAGACACACTGCCGTTACTCTGCAGGCCGTGTACAGTTCAAGTGGTGTGAGATTCTACCTTCGGTGGTCCCACACCGCTGCCCTAAAGTGCTTGTGAAAGAGAGACGCATTTATATGGTGCCTTTCATGACCACTGGACATCCCAAAGCGCCTTACAGCCAATAAAGTTTTTTTTTAAAGTGTAGTCACTGTTGTAATGTAGAAAACGTGGTGTCATGTATCTACATTCTGTTTGTAGCCACCAGATGGCGTCATTGTTTGAGACCACTGAGCAGCACGCACATGGTGCTGCTCAGGTATAAAACGCCAGCCATTTTGAGAGTCAGGCACTTTGGGCCTAAATAAAGCCGAGCCAAGGTTGCAGCTTGCTTAGTTAAACAGTACTCAGTTTGAACCTTTATTGCATACATCACATTTGGCGACGAGAATACAAGAACCTTTGTTTGCAAAATGAGCACAATTGGATTTTTAGAGCGATTCGTGGAGGGAGAAGATTGGGCAGACTTTGTGAGCCGTTTGAACCAGTACTTTGTGGCCAACAAATTGAAGGGGGTCGACGATGCAGATCGGTACCGGGCTGTGTTCCTCACTGTGTGTGGTTCAAAGATCTACAGTCTGATAAAGAATCTACTAATGCCTAGTGATCCAACAGAGAAAACGTACGAGGAGTTGTGTACATTGGTACGGGAGCACCTCAAGCCAGACGACGGCGTCATCATCTCGAGATACAGGTTTTATACATACATTCGATCGGAGGGCAAGAGCGCGGCGGAATTCGTTGCCGACCTGAGACGTCTAGCGGGACCGTGCAAGTTTGGGATGTTGTTGGCAGACATGCTGCAGGACTTCTTTGTTATCGGAATCAACCACAAGGTGATCCTGCGCAAAGTTCTGGCGGTGGAGGAGTTGGACTTAAAAAGGGCCATCCAGATCGCTCAATCATGTATGACATAGAAACATAGAAACATAGAAAATAGGTGCAGGAGTAGGCCATTCGGCCCTTCTAGCCTGCACCGCCATTCAATGAGTTCATGACTGAACATGAAACTTCAGTACCCCATTCCTGCTTTCTCGCCATACCCCTTGATCCCCCTAGTAGTAAGGACTTCATCTAACTCCTTTTTGAATATATTTAGTGAATTGGCCTCAACAACTTTCTGTGGTAGAGAATTCCACAGGTTCACCACTCTCTGGGTGAAGAAGTTTCTCCTCATCTCGGTCCTAAATGGCTTACCCCTTATCCTTAGACTGTGACCCCTGGTTCTGGACTTCCCTAACATTGGGAACATTCTTCCTGCATCTAACCTGTCTAAACCCGTCAGAATTTTAAACGTTTCTATGAGGTCCCCTCTCATTCTTCTGAACTCCAGTGAATACAAGCCCAGTTGATCCAGTCTTTCTTGATAGGTCAGTCCCACCATCCCGGGAATCAGTCTGGTGAATCTTCGCTGCACTCCCTCAATAGCAAGAATGTCCTTCCTCAAGTTAGGAGACCAAAACTGTACACAATACTCCAGGTGTGGCCTCACCAAGGCCCTGTACAACTGTATCAACACCTCCCTGCCCCTGTACTCAAATCCCCTCGCTATGAATGGGCACAAGTCTAAAGCAAATAGCGGTGAAGAACCGAACCTCGGCAAGTACTGTAAATGTGATTGATTCAGCGTTCGGCAGAGCGGCACATGGCAAGGCCTATCCAGCTGCGTTCGCGAAACTTGTGGCTGCCCAAAGTCCACCAGCGGGAATGTATCCGACTTCTCCATGTTGGCGTTGTGGGGGATATCATCGGCATCAGCAGTGCCGATTTAAGCAATATAGTTGCAAAGGCTGTCTGAGAGTGTGGCTTCTCCAGCGCAGATGAGCAAGCGAGCTGCGACACACCACGTGGAGGATGAGAGTCAGACTAGCGCGGATCCGGATATGCAATCCGAGATGCCAGAGGAGGAAGTGTATGGACTGTATTCCTTCATAACCATGAGTAAACCAATTTTGATTAATGTGAAGTTTAACGGGATACCTGTATCGATGGAATTGGACATGGGGGTGAGTCAATTGATCATGAACGAGAGGGCATTTAATAAGCTGTGGGATACTAAGACTGTTAGGCCCAGGCTGAGCCCTGTTAACACCAAGCTGCGTACGTACACCAAAGAACTGATAAAGGTGATTGGCAGTGCACAAATTAATGTGTCATATAACGGTGCAGTTCACGAGTTACCGCTGTGGATTGTTCCAGGCAATGGCCCAAAGCTGCTCGGCAGGAGTTGGTTGGAGAAAATCAGATGCGACTGGAACGACATAAAGGCGTTGTCATCGGAGGAATATACATGTGCCCAAGTATTGAGCAAGTTCCCCTCGCTGTTCGAACTGGGTATCGGCAACTTCATGGGAGCCAAGGTGCAGATCTACTTGGACTCAGATGCAAGACGCGTCCATCATAAAGCTCGGGCAGTACCGTATATGATGAGGGAGAAGGTCGAAATTCAACTGGACAGACTCCAGCGTGAAGGGATCATATTGTTGTGTATCTGTAAAGCATGCACTCCCATGTTCCGCCACCAGGGAGTGCATCCCCTGAAGTCCCAAGGGATCCCAGCATCCCTTGAGAGCACTGTATATAAGCCGGCCCCGAAGACCTGTTGCTCACTCTGGAGTGTCTTAATAAAGACTGAGGTCACTGTTACTTTAACCTCCCTGTGTGCAGTCTGTAAAGTCCTGTCCCTGCAGTACAGACTCACACGAGGCACATGCTGAAGTCAAGGTCACTCAGGACCTGCACCTTTATTACACAGCTCTCGAATGCCACACTTGCCTGGGACCTGTCTTTATATACCTGTCTGGGACACGTATCCAGTGTCTCCTGCAAGTGCACCCCTGGTGGTAAGGTAAACTTGTGGTCACAGGTCATCTCTAGTTACAGTCATGTATAGCATGATAAGATACAGTTATTACAGTAGTGTGAGATACATGACATCACCCTCCCCCAAGGTCTTATTGTCTTTATAGATTCAGTCTCTCAGGTGGTCTCCGCTCTCACGTGGAGCATCTTAGTTGTGGTTCAGTTGTTTGCCTTGGTGCCTGTTTTTCTTTCGGTGTGATTGCTGTTATCTTGCCTGGGCTGTCTGTTTCGTTCAGTATGATTGTTGGTGTCTCGCCTGTGCTGCCTGTTGGGATTGCCCTTTCCTCAGGTTGTTCCCTCTGTCTGTCCACCAGGTGTGGTGTGAGTTCCACATTATAGTCTGCCTCTGGTTCTGCAGTGTTGTTGGTGAATCTACTTTTGACTTGGTCTACATGCCTCCGGCAGGTTTGGCCATTGTCCATTTGTACCACCTGTTTCCTTCCTTGCCTGTTACTGTTCCTGCAAGCCATTTGGGACCCCGGCCATAGTTTAGCACAAACATTTTGTCCCCTATCTCATTCCACCTCCCCCTCGAATTTCAGTCATGGTACTCAGTTAGCTTACGGCGCTTTGCCTCAATGATTTCATGCACGTCTGGGAGGATTAATGAGAGCCTTGTCTTTAAGGTCCGTTTCATCAATAGTTGCGCGGGGAGAACTCCAATCAATGAATGCGGACGAGATCTGTATGCCAGCAGCAGTCGCGACAGGCGGCCCTGCAGCGTGGGACCTTGGATTTTGAGCATGCCTTGTTTAATGATTTGCACTGCTTGCTCTGCCTGGCCGTTGGAGGCCGGCTTGAACGGTGCCATTTTAACGTAATTTATACCGTGGTCACTTATAAAATCTTGGAATTCTGCGCTGGTGAAGCACGGACCATTATCACTGACCAATATGTCAGGAATTCCGTGCGTTGCAAACATGGTTCCAAGGCTCTCCACAGTGGTTGAGGTGGTGCTCGAGTTTAAAATGGTGCATTCGATCCTCTTTGAAAATGCATTTACAACTACGAAGAACATTTTGCCCATGAATGGGCCCGCATAGTCTACGTGCACCCGCGACCACGGTTTGGTGGGCCAGGGCCAGGGGCTCAGGGGGGCCTCCCTGGGGGCATTACTGAGTTGGGCACAAATGGTGCACCGTCAGACGCAGACCTCCAAGTCCGCGTCAATGCCAGGCCACCAGAATGGGATCTGGCTATGGCCTTCATGAGAACGATCCCCGGGTGCTCGCGGTGGAGCTCCAGGACAAATGCCTCTCTGCCTCGCAGAGGCATAACTACTTGGCTGCCCCACATCAGGCAGTCTGCTGGTAGTGACAGCTCATGCATGCGCCTATGGAAAGGTTTGATCTCCTCGGGGCAGGCATCACGAGCCTCTGCCCAGTCACCAGTTAAGACACATCTTTTTACTAGGGATAACGTGGGGTCACTGGTCGTCCAGGCTCTGATTTGGCGAGCAGTCATGGGCGAACCTGTGGACTCAAAGGCATTGATTGCCATGACCATCTCTCAGTCCTGTTCGTCAGACCCTTCCGTGGTCGCCAAAAGTAGCCTGCTAAGCGCGTCGGCACAGTTGTCTGTGCCTGGTCTGTGCCTTATGGTGTCGTCGTAAGATGCCAGCATGAGTGCCCACCGTTGAATGCGCGCCGAGGCGTTGGCGTTTATTGCCTTGCTCTCGGATAGTAGGGACGTGAGGGGCTTGTGGTCGGTTTCTAACGCGAACTTGGCCCCGAAAAGGTATTGGTGCATCTTTTTGACACCGTACATGCACGCTAGCGCCTCCTTCTGCACCATTCCGTACCCGCGCTCCGCCCGCGAAAGTGACCTGGAGGCATAAGCTATGGGTTGTAATTTACCCGCACCACTGACCTGTTGTAAAACGCAACCGACCCCATACACTGACGCATCACATGTGAGAACTAGCTTTTTACCTGGATCAAAGAAAGCCAAAACACTGTTGGAACATAGAAGGTTGCGTACCTTATTGAAGGCGCGTTCCTGGGCGTCCCCCCAAAACCAATCGCACCCCTTTCTGAGTAGCACTTGGAGAGGCTCCAGCAGCATGCTTAAATTCTGCATAAAGTTCCCAAAGTAATTGAGTAGCCCGAGAAAGGCGCGCAGTTCCGAGACATTCCGGGGCCTGGGTGCCAGGCGAATTGCTTCAGTTTTGGACTCTGTTGGGCGGATTCCATCAGCGACAATCCTTCTGTCCAAAAATTCAACCTCGGGCGTGAGAAACAGGCACTTGGATTTCTTAACTCTTAGGCCTACCCGATCCAACCGCTTTAGTACTTCCTCCAAATTGTGGAGATGGGAGTCGGTGTCCCTGCCCGTGATAAGTATGTCGTCTTGAAATACAACCGTCCCCAGGATGGACTTGAGCAGATTCTCCATGGTGCGCTGGAATATAGCAGCTGCCGACCTGATGCCGAATGGGAATCGATTGTACATGAAAAGGCCTCGATGTGTGTTGATGGTGGTGAGTAGCTTAGACTCATCGGTCAGTTCTTGTGTCATATACGCAGATGTGAGATCTAGTTTTGAGAAAAGTTTTCCTCCAGCCAATGTGGCAAATAAGTCCTCCGCTCTGGGCAACGGGTATTGGTCCTGTAGGGAGACTCTGTTTATGGTAGATTTGTAATCCCCACAGATTCGTACGGACCCATCAGGCTTCATGACTGGGACGATGGGACTTGCCCAGTCGCTAAATTCCATGGGTGAGATAATGCCTTCCCGCAGAAGCCTGTCCAGTTCATGTTCAATCTTTTCCCTCATCACATAGGGCACAGCTCTAGCCTTGTGATAGATCGGTCTAGCATCCTGTGTGATGTAGATTTTGACTTTAGCCCCTTTGAAGGTGCCCACACCTGGCTGAAAGAGATGTTCAAATCGACTTAGAACTGTTGAGCAGGAGGTCTGTTCCTCTGACGACATGGTGTGAACATCATCCCAATTCCAGTTTAGTTTTGCCAGCCAGCTTCTCCCCAGCAGTGATCTCTGGGGACAATCCACAGGGGAAGTCGGTTCACTGTCCCTTTGTGTGTGACTGAGAGCATGGCGCTGCCAAGGACTGGACGATTTCTTTGGTATAGGTCCTTAGTTTGGTGTCGACCCTTGTGAGTTTTGGTCTGTCTCTTTTGTGCGGCCACAGCTGTTCAAATTGTTGAGCGCTCATGAGAGATTGACTCGCTCCCGTATCCAGCTCCATGTTGACGGGTATCCCGTTGAGTAGGACCCTCATCATTATTGGAGGCGTCTTGTTGTAAGAGCAGTGGCCATTGATCATGTTGACCCGCAGTGCCTCGGTGTCCCGGGTACTGTCCCCACCGTCTTCTGGTCCACTTTCTGACCCTTCCGATTTGTATACCAGTCGAGCTGCCGTTTTTCTGCACATGCGGGCCAGATGCCCTGTATAGTCACAGTTTCTGCAAACAGCATGCTGAAATCGACACCCCCTTGATGAGTGCCTTCCCCCACATCTCCAGCACAGACCGCTTCCATTGTTTCCAAAGGATAAGCTGCGTCTGGCTGATCTCTCTTGAGCTTCTCTGTTTGTAGTTGATTGCTCGCATTGTGGGTTGATGAGGTGTGAACGGCCGTTCATGTGGCCCTTGATGGCTTCTGGCGCCACTGCCTGCTGTTGAGGGCCTGCTCTCCTGCCTTTGTCTGTGTGTGGGGGTAGCGGCTTGTTTCATGCTGTGAACCTCTTGTTGCGATGTTTCGTTCGTTGTCATACCCGTAGTGTAGATCAACCTTGTTTCTTCTTCTCCTGCCAAGAATGTCTGTGCAACCAGTGCTGCTGGCTCTAGGGTCAAGTTCTTGGTCTCTATGAGCTTTCGGAAAATGCCTGCATGGCCTATTCCTTCAATAAAAAAGTCTCTCAGTACTTCTCTCCTTAGTTCATCGGAGAACTCACATAAGCTAGCCAACCTCTGAAGTTCCACCATGAAGTCGGGTATGCTCTGGCCCACACAGCATCTGTAGTTGTAGAACCTGTGTCTGGCCATGTGTAGGCTGCTCGCTGGCTTCAGGTGGTCTCTTACCAGTGTGCTCAACTCTTCAAACGACTTGCTTGCTGGTTTCTCGGGTGTCAGCAGGTCCTTCATTAAGGCGTATGTTTTCGAGCCACAGCTGGTCAAGAGATGGGCTCTTCTCTTGACTGCCTTATCGTCGCCTAACCAGTCTTTGGTTACGAAGCTTTGCTGAAGCTTTTCTATAAAGTCCTCCCAATTATCTCCAGCATTGTATTTTTTATCTGAGCCGTTGGTCGCCATTCTGTGGATTCTGTAATCCCGTAACTCGTCGCCACTGTAAAGTCCTGTCCCTGCAGTACAGACTTACACGAGGCACATGCTGAAGTCAAGGTCACTCAGGACCTGCACCTTTATTACACAGCTCTGGAATGCCGCGCTTGCCTGGGACCTGTATTTATTTACCTGTCTTGGACAGGTATCCAGTGTCTCCTGCAAGTGCACCCCTGGTGGTAAGGTAAGCTTGTGGTTACAGGTCATCTCTAGTTACAGTCATGGTAAGATACAGTTATGTACAGTAGTGTGAGATACATGACACAGTCTCATCTGTGTTAGGAACACAATGCATATCACCAGTCAAATTTAATGAATGGGCCAGCCCCATCGTTCCTGTGCTGAAAAGTGATGGCACAGTCAGAATCTGTGGAGACTACAAGGCTACGATCAACAGGGTTTCGAAACAAGATCAGTATCCGTTACCGAAGGCTGATGACTTGTTTGCAATGCTAACCGGAGGGAAGTCGTTCACAAAACTGGACTTGACGTCGGCCTATATGACACAGGAGTTGGTCGAGACGTCGAAGAGACTCACGTGCATTAACACGCACAAAGGACTGTTTATTTACCACAAGTGCCCTTTCGGAATTCGCTCGGCTGCAGCAATATTCCAGAGGAATATGGAAAGTCTACTGAAGTCCGTTCCCAGAACCGTCGTGTTCCAAGATGACATCCTGATCACAGGTCGTGACTCCAAAGAACATCTGAACAACCTGGAAGAAGTTCTACTGCGTTTGGATAGAGTGGGACTCAGACTGAAACGCTCGAAGTGAGTCTTCATGGCACCGGAGGTCGAATTCCTCGGGAGGAAAATCGCCACTGATGGCATCAGACTTACTGACGTGAAAACCAAGGCCATCAAGAATGCACCCAAGCCGCAGAATGTGACGAAGCTGCATTCGTTCCTGGGTCTACTCAACCACTTTGGATACTTCATACCTAAATTGAGCACCTTACTAGAATCACTGCACATGCTATTGAGAAAAGGCAACAACTGGGTGTGGGGCACATTGCAAGACAAAGCTTTCGAGAAAGCCACCAATCTGCTTTGCTCGAACAAGTTGCTGGTACATTATGACCCATGTAAACGTTTAGTTTTGGCCTGTGACGCATCGTCATATGGAATTGGTTGTGTACTCCAACAAGTCAATGAGTCGGGGAAACTTCCACCTGTCGTGTATGCATCCAAAAGTTTGTCTAAAGCAGAAAGAGCCTACAGCATGGTAGAAAAAGAAGCTTTAGCGTGTGTGTACGGTGTTAAAAAGATGCATCAATACATGTTCGGCCTGAGGTTCGAATTAGCGACTGATCACAAGCCACTCATTTCATTGTTTTCAGACAGCAAAGGTATCAATACCAACGCTTCATCCCGCATCCAAAGGTGGGTGCTGACATTATCTGCCTATGATTATGTCATTCGCCACAGACCTTGCACAGAGAATTTTGCCAATGCTTTGAGCCGGTTGCTGTTGCCCACACCGGAGGTGGAAATGCCACAACCGGCAGATCTACTGTTAATCATGGATGCTTTTGAAAGTGAAGGTACTCCTGTCATGGCTCAACAAGTTAAGACCTGGACCAGCCAGGACCCGATTTTATCAGTGGTAAAGGGTTGCATCTTCAAAGAAAATTGGTCTGCCATTGTTACGTTCAGAGGGGCCAAGTTTCGGCCTGAGTTGCTCCTGTTTTTTTGGAGCAACTGGTTTAGAATGCCGTATCTTAGAAATTTGAATTCTCGGCATTTAGTTTGCTCCAGTTCTAGTCAGTTAGAACAGTTTCACTTTGGAACAAAATTTTTTTTTTCAAAAGGGGGCGTGTCCGGCCACTTACGCCTGCTTTCAAAGTTTAGGCAGTGCAAACTTACTCCAAACTAACTTAGAATGGAGTAAGTGAAGATTTTTGTACGTTCGAAAAAACCTTGTCTACACTTTAGAAAATCAGGCGTAGGTTTCAAATCAGGCATAGGGAATGGTGGGGGGGTGGTGGGGTTTAAAGGGAAGTTTACAAACATTAAACACTTCAGTTTTACAAATAAAGAGCCATCATCAATAATAAATGATAAATACATCAATAAATCAACCAATAAATCAATCAAAAAAAAATTAATAAAAAATAATTTTAAAAAAAATCAATAAATAAAACATTTTCTACTTACCGACTGCAGCACCGGGAGTCCTCCAACAGCGTGCTGGGACGGCCCCCCCTGTGTGTCTCTGTCAGTGTCTCTATCTCTCTGTCTGTCTGTGTGTGTGTCTCTCACTCTCTGTCTGTCAGTGTCTGTGATTCTGACAGTGAGGGGAGGGGGAGAAGGGGGGTGGGAGGGGGAGAAGGGGGGTGGGGGGGAGAAGGGGAGTGGGGGGGAGGGGGAGAAGGGGGGGAGAAGGGGGGAGGGGGGAGAGGGGGAGGAAGGAGGAGGGAGGGAGAGGAGGGTGGGGGGAGGAGGGGGGTGCGGTGGGAGGAGGGAGTGTGGTGGGGGGTGGGGTGGGGTGGCAGGAGAGGAGGTGGGGGGGAGGAGGAGGTGGGGGGAGGAGGAGGGGGTGGGGGAGGGGTGTTGGAGGAGGTGGGGGGGAGCAAGAGGAGGGGGTTGGGGGGGAGGAGGTGGGGGGTGGAGGAGGGGGGTTGGGGGAGGGGTGGGGGAGGAGGTGGGGGGGAGGTGGAGGAGGAGGAGGAGGGGGTTGTGGGGGAGGAGGTGGGGGGGTGGGAGGAGGAGAGGAGGGGCAAGGAGAAGGGGGGGAGAAGAGGGGGGAGAGGGGGAGAAGGGAGAGAGGATGGAGGGAGGGAAGGAGAGAAGAGGGAGGGAGGGAAGGAGAGAGGAGGGAGGGAGGGAAGGAGAGAGGAAGGAGAGAGGAGGGAGGGAGGGAAGGAGAGAGGAGGGAGGGAAGGAGAGAGGAGGGAGGGAGGGAAGGAGGGAGGAGGGAGAAGGGAAGGCGGGAGGAGGGAAGGAGGGAGGAGGGAGGGAGGGAAGGAGGGAGGGAGGGAGGGAAGGAAGGAGGGGGGCGAAGGGAGAGAAGAAGGCTGAACGGCCGGGCCCAAGACTTCGGGCTGGATTTACAGGTAGGTGGCATCGGGTCTCGGGGGGGGGGGGGGGTCGCGGAGGTCCGAGGGGGGGGGAGGAGAGTCACGGAGTTCCGGGGGGGAGAGTCGCGGAGGTCTGGGGGGGGGGGGGACTGGGGGTCCGGTCGGGTGGAAGGTGAGCTTTATCCATGCAGCCCCAGTGAGGCCATTCGGCCAGGGCTAGGGGCTGCGTGCTTCGGGCCCCTCCCACAGTTTTGGGCGCCTGGAGCCACTGCACATGCGCGCCCACTGTAGCGTGCATGTGCAGAGGTCCCGGCACTGTTTTCAGCGCAGGGACCTGGCTCCGCCCCCTACAGCTCGTGCTGCACCGCGCCCAGCTCCAGAGGACCTGCAGGGAGCCAGAGAATAGGTAAGTTTTTTTTAGGCGCACTTTCTGGCGCGATAAATGGGCGTCCAGGTCCGGGCTGCGCCGTTTTAGGCGCGGCTCGAAACTTGGGCCCAGAATAACTCCACGAGACTGTGCTGTAAGCTCAAACCATTGTGACCTTGGTCTCTTTAATATAACTCCAAAGTGAGGCAGCAGCATGGTGGACTGCCTTTTATACCTTGCACCAGGGTACACAGGTGACCCATCGGTCTCCCACAGGTGTGCCCTCTAGTGGCAAGTCTTACACACAGGTGCGGTTCACAAACATAACATCATTTCCCCCGCTAAAGTCTTGAGTATGAGTTATTTACAAGTTGAGGCGATCTGGCGGTCTGTGTTCCCTGGTCGATCGCCTGAGTTGACATCCTGGCATGGGTGAGTTGATCGGACCATCGCTGCACGGCAGCTCGGCTGATCTGATCGGACTGTCAGGCAAGGTGGCTTCATTCTCGTGGTTGACAGCGAGGTCAATTGCTGGTTGGGTGTGTGTTGATGGATCATAGATGTTCTTCTTCAAACTGTTCTCGGTTGTCCGTGAATCGCAGTTTGGTCTGATCCAGGTGCTTTCTGCACGTTTGCCCATTCAACAATTTCACAACAAACACTCTATTCCCCTCCTTGGCTAATACAGTGCCAGCAATCCACTTGGGACCGTGACCGTAATTTAGAACAAACACCGGATCATTGACTTCAATGTCACGTGAGGCCGCCGTGCGATCATGGTACACGTTATGCCTGTGCCGCCGGGTTTCTACGTGATCATTGAGATCCAGGTGGACTAAGGAGAGCCTGGTTTGGAGTGCTCTCTTCATTAACAAGTCTGCAGGGGGAACCCCGGTGAGCGAGTGGGGGCGTGTCCGGTAGCTGAGCAGGACCCTGGATAACCGGATCTGCAAGGAGCCGTCCGTTACACGTCTCAAGCTTTGCTTGATTGTTTGGATTGCCCGTTCCGCTTGGCCGTTGGATGCGGGCTTAAATGGGGCAGACCTGACATGCTTGATGCCATTGCGGGTCATGAACTTGTTAAATTCCGAGCTGGTAAAACATGGTCCATTGTCACTGACAAGGACGTCGGGCAAACCATGGGTGGCGAACATGGCCCTGAGGCTTTCAATGGTGGCAGTGGACGTACATAATGACATTATTATACATTCAATCCATTTTGAGTAAGCGTGCACTGCTACTAGAAACATCTTCCCTAGAAAGGGGCCAGCGAAATCTACGTGGACCCTGGACGTTGCGCAGCTGTGAGCAAGTGTCACATTGGTGTATGCATGACTCTAATTCGGAGTCAATGCCGGGCCACCAGATGTGCGACCTGGCAATAGCCTTCACCATGACTATACCTGGGTGGGTACCGTGTCGGTCGCGTAAAAACGTTTCACTGCCCTTTTTGGGCAAAATCACGCGATTCCCCCACAGGAGACGATCCGACTGGACTGACAGTTTGTCCTTGCGTCGGTGAAAAGGCTTCATTTCCTCTTGCATTTCCCCGGGAACCCCCGACCAGCTCCCATTGAAGAGGCATCTTTTTACTAGTGATAACAGGGGGTCTTGGCTGGTCCAGGTCCTGCTCTGGCGAGCCGTGATAGGTGACCCCTTGCTCTCAAAAGCATCCATTACCAGAAGCAAGTCTGCGGGTTGCGCCATTTCCACCCGTGGATAATGGCAACCGACTGAGGACGTCAGGGCAGTTCTCTGTGCCTGGTCTGTGGCGGATTACATAGTCATATGCAGACAATATTAGTGCCCATCTTTGGATGCGGGATGAAGCATTGGTGTTGATACCTTTACTTTCTGAGAGCAGTGAAGTAAGCGGTTTGTGGTTGGTTTCGAGCTCGAACCGGAGACCAGATATTGGTGCATTTTCCTAACTCCGTATACACAGGCCAATGGTTCTTTCTCAACCATACTGTAGGCTCTTTCAGCCTTGGATAAACTTCTGAACGCATATGCAACCGGTTGCAGCTTGCCTGACACATTTACTTGCTGTAACACACAACCGACCCCGTACGATAACGCATCACATGCTAGTACTAAGCATTTACATGGGTCATACAATACAAGTAACTTGTTAGAGCATAGCAGGTTTCTGGCCTTGTTAAAGGCTGTTTCTTGAGATTTACCCCAAACCCAGTCTTCACCCTTGCATAGCAACAAATGCAAGGGTTCCAGCAAAGTGCTCAACCCCGGTAGAAAGTTACCAAAGTAGTTGAGGAGTCCCAGGAACGAACGCAGCTCCGTCACATTCTGTGGTCTGGGTGCATTCTTGATGGCCTCTGTCTTGGAGTTGGTGGGTCTGATGTCGTCTGCCGCAATCTGTCTCTCCAGAAATTCGACCTCTGGTGCCAGGAAAACACACTTGGAGCATTTCAGCCTGAGTCCCACTCTGTCCAGTCACTTTAGAACCTTTTCCAGGTTGTGCAAGTGTTCGGTGGTGTTGCGGCCAGTGATCAGGATGTCGTCTTGGAACACCACGGTGCATGGAACCCGTTATGTATGCAACACCTTGTAACTAGTATTCTACCGCCACCAGAAGGTACATCTGTTGGAGTCCCAAGGGATCCCAGCATCCCTTGGGAGCACTGCACATAAGCAGGCCCCCCATGCTGTGCCACCACTCTAGAGTCAGAATAAAGAGACTAAGGTCACACTTACTCAAGTCTACAGTGCTCAGTCACATTGCTTTATTTGAGACATAACAACTGGCAACGAGTAATAGATAACGAACCATCATGCGAAAAAATGCAGAAAACTGTTGGTATCCTGGAGAAATTCTCAGAAGGTGATGATTGGGAGGTCTTCGTGGAGCGACTCAACCAATACTTCGTGGCCAACAAGCTGGAAGGGGATGAGAACGCTGCCAAACGAAGGGTGATCCTCCTCACCATCTGCGGGGCAACAACCTATGGCCTCATGAAGAATCTTCTTGCTCCGGTGAAACCAATAACTAAATCGTATGAAGAACTGTGTACACTGGTCCGGGAGCACCTAAATCTGAAGGGGAGTGTTCTGATGGCAAGGTATCGATTTTACACGTGTCAACGGTCTGAAGGCCAGGAAGTGGCGAGCTACGTCGCCGAACTAAGACGCCTTGCAGGGCATTGCGAATTTGATGGATTCCTGGAGCAAATGCTAAGAGACTTTTTTGTGCTTGGCATTGGCCATGAGGTTATCCTTCGCAAACTATTGACTGTTGGAACACCGAATCTGAGCAAAGCCATAACGATAGCCCAGGCATTTATGTCCACCAGCGATAACACCAAACAAATTTTGCAGCATAAAGATGTTCCGGCTAGTACTGTACACAAAGTAACATCGTTTTCAGGCAGGAATGCATATGGCAGAATGTACACGCTTGCAGCTGCATGACCTCAGATGACTCAGAGTCCGCCATCAAGTGTGAATGCGAGGCAATTATCATCTTGTTGGCGCTGCGGAGGTGATCATCGAGTCCATCAATGCCGCTTCAAACACTATGCATGCAAAGGCTGTGGAACAATGTGACACCTTCAGCGAATGTGCTAACGAGCAGCAAACCCTGCAAAGCACCACGTTGCAGAGGAAGACCGATCCATGGCGGATCAAACTGAACTAGAGATTCAAACCGAGGAGGCAGCAGTGTATGGAGTACACACCTTCACCACGAAATGTCCACCGATCATGTTAAAAGTTGAACTGAACGGAATTCCAGTATCCATGGAACTGGACACGGGTGTGAGTGAGTCTATCATGAGCAAAAAGGCCTTTGAGAGGCTGTGGTGCAACAAGGCACACAGGCCCAAGCTAAGCCCTATTCATACTAAGCTGAGAATTTACACGAAAGAGCTGATCCCTGTAATTAGCAGCGCAGCAGTAAAAGTCTCCGATGATGGAGCAGTGCACAAACTACCACTATGGATTGTACCAGGAGATGGCCCCACACTGTTCGGCAGAAGCTGGCTGGGAAAAATCCGCTGGAACTGGGACGACATCCAAGCGCTTTCTTCCGTCGGCAACGCCTCATATGCCCAGGTTTTGAGCAAGTTCCCGTCATTGTTTGAGCCAGGCATCAGAAATTTCTCTGGGGCGAAGGTGCAGATCCACTTGATTCCCGGTACATGACCCATCCACCACAAGGCACGTGCGGTGCCATACATGATGCGAGAGAAAGTGGAGATCGAGCTGGACAGGCTGCAACGAGAGGGCATCATCACGCCGATTGAGTTCAACGAGTGGGCCAGTCAGATTGTTCCGGTTCTGAAGGGTGATGGCACGGTCAGAATTTGTGGGGACTATAAAGTAACGATAAACCGTTTTTCGCTGCAGGACCAGTACCCGCTACCCAAGGCAGATGACCTATTTGCGACGCTGGCAGGAGGGACGACATTCACCAAGTTGGACCTGACCTCGGCCTACATGACGCAGGAGCTGGCGGAATCTTCGAAAGGCCTCACCTGCATCAACACGCACAAAGGTCTGTTCATCTACAATAGATGCCCGTTTGGGATTCGATCAGCCGCGGCTATTTTTCAAAGGAACATGGAGAGTCTGCTAAAGTCGGTTCCGCGCACCGTGGTTTTCCAGGACGACATATTGATCACAGGTCAGGACACCATCGAACACTTGAAGAACCTGGAAGAGGTTCTAAGTCGGCTAGATCGTGTGGGACTCAGGTTGAAACGCTCGAAGTGTGTTTTCCTGGCGCCAGAGGTCGAGTTGTTAGGGAGAAGAATCGTGGCAGACGGCATCAGACCCACCGATGCCAAGACAGAGGCCATCAAGAACGCGCCAAGATCACAGAACGTGACGGAACTGTGGTCATTCGTGGGATTCCTCAATTATTTTGGTAATTTCCTACACGGGTTAAGCACCTTGCTAGAACCTCTACGTGTTGCTATGCAAGGGAGATTACTGGATATGGGAGAAATCACAAGAGATTGCTTTTGAGAAAGCCAGAAATCTGTTACGTTCCAACAAACTGCTTGTTCTGTATGACCCATGTAAACGTTTAGTGCTAGCCTGCGATGAGTCTTCATACGGGGTCGGGTGTGTGTTACAACAAGCAAACAAATCGTGAACATTGCAACTGGTCGCTTATGTGTCCAGGAGTTTGTCCAAGGCCGAAAGGGCCTACAGCATGATTGAAAAATAAGCTCTGGCATGCGTTTACCAGGTGAAAAAAATGCACTAGTATCTGTTTGGGCTTAAGTTCGAGTTAAAAACTATCGCTATTCTCAGAGAGCAAAGGTATTAATACCAATGTCTCTACTCGCATCCAAAGATGGGTGCTCACGCTGTCTGCATATAACTATGTAATTCGTCACAGGCCAGGCCCTTAGGGCCCAGGTTTCGGGTGGAGTTGCTATTGGAGCAACTAGTTTAGTTTGGAGTATCTTAGAAATCGCAATTCTCGCCATTTAGTTTGCTCCAGTTCTAGTGAGTTAGTTTAATTTAATTTTAGTTCAGTTTTTTTTTTAAAAGGGGTTGTGTCCAGCCACTTAGGCCTGTTTTGCAAGATTAGGCAGCGTAAACTTACTCCAAATTAACTTAGAACGGAGTAAGTGTCCACTTTTGTAAGTTCTGAAAAATCTTACCTAGAGTTTCGTTCAGTGCAGGCACAGCCAGAGACAGGGGGGTGGGAAGCATTAAACACAAAGGACGAAAGCATTAAACACATCATTTAAAATGGCCTAAAACCTCTTGCGATGATATTTTGCCTTATATCTGCTGAGTGAGGACAGTTGTTTCTCTTTTTATAAATAAGCAAGTGTAGGCTCCCGGCTGAGGCAGACACATCAACATCAACAGGGGGGGCGGGGAGGGTGGGGTGCGGGAAGTTAGAGGAATTTCCAAAGCACTAAACACCTTCACAACAACATTAAAGAAGAATAAGTACATTTAAAGAACCAAGCACTAAACGAAGCACAAAAAGTAATAAGCAATTAATTAACAAATAAAAAATAGAAGGAACCCTGCACCTAAAGCACCAAGACCAAAGTAATAAGCAACCAATCAATAACAAATAAAAAATAAGTCCTACCTTTATGTGAAGGGAAGGTGTTTCTGTCAGCCTCTCTCTGTGTTTCTGTCCATGTCTCTCTCTGTGTGCCTCTGTCAGTGTCTCTGTCTCTGTCAGTGTCTCTCTCTTTCTCTGTCAGTGTCTCTCTGTGTTTCTGACAGTGAAGGGTGGGGGAGAGCGGGTGGAGGGGGGAGGGGCTGAACGGGAGGGAGGGAGGAAAGCTGAACAGGAGGCTGAACGCAGGGGGAGGGGGGCTGAACAAAGGCTGAATGTGGGGGGGAGCGGGTGGCGTGTGGGGGGGGAGGTTAAGTTTCACTGATCTAGTACTTTGTTTGAAAAAAAAGTCTCAGTTTTTCAGGTTTGATGAAAGGCATATCTGCCTGATCCTTGATATTAATTCACTGAGGTCACAGAACCATATGGCAGCAATGCAGTCAAATATCATTACAGTACCACAATTATACACAAATTAGCCGTTACGTAACTTTCTCACACCACCAACTATAGGTGCCAAATCAATAGATTATTGTGACTCACCTATGTATTTTAACATAAATGATTAATTACCAGCTCTTTCTTTTCTACCTGCTATTACATTGCTTTTCCAAATCGATTTGTTTCATTTGTCCACCAACTTGTTTTCCACTGATTTACTTATTTTCATGCCAGCTCATCCCATTTCCTACTGCCCAAGAAGCTTATACTCCAGAGACAACAATTTAATAACCCCTGTCTGAAAAGTCCAGAAGCTGCGAATTAATCCCACTGCCGGAGAAGCCCTAATTTAATTGATTCCCTTTTCCCCCCATTTCCCCAACTGCATCATTCCCAGCTGCCGGGGAAGCCATCATCATTGACATGGCCTCCAGCAGTGCCTTCCCGCTACCGTTGCCAACTGTCATGTATTCAACTATCATTGTAACCCATGTATAAGCTGACCTAAGTTGTACACCTTGAGAACATTGACCACAGGGGGCGAACTTATGGGAGACACTCCTAACCTGGACTTTCCGGTATAAAAGGGGAAGCTCCACCCATCTTCATCACTTGAGGTCTTGGTAATAAAGGTAACTGGTCACAGAGTGACCTTCTCTCAAGTATGGGCCTCGTGTGCATTTATACTGTATAGTAAAGACATATTATTGGCAACGAGAAACTGGGATTTAAACCACGCGAGCATGGCCACTAGCAGCACAGAAGAGAGGTACTGTGTTGGTGATGATTGGGACGACTTTATTGTGAGACTACAGCAAAGTTTTGTCACTAAGGAATGGTTGGGACAGGATTCGGCCGACAAACGCAGGGCTCATCTCCTGACGGTTTGTGGATCCAGAACGTACTCCCTGATGAAAGACCTTCTAGCGCCAGAGAAGCCGGCGGACAAGACGTTCGAAGAGTTTAGTAAGTTGATCGGGGAACTCCTTAAACCAGCGAGCAGCATGCACATGGCGAGACACCGGTTTTACACGCACCAACGGCGAGAAGAGCAAAGCGTTCCAGACTTCGTGGCAGATCTCCGCCGACTGGTGAGTCTACGTAAGTTCCCAGATGCATGCAGAGCGGAGATGCTGCGAGACTTTTTTATTGAGGGCATCGGGCACGCTGGGGTTTTCAGGAAACCGATTGAGACCAAAGACGTGATCTTGGAAGCAACGGCTCTGATAGCCCAGACAATTATCTCAGGGGAAGAAGAGACCTGAATGATTTATGGCAAAAATCTTGGCTCAAATGCGGCAAACGACAAGGGAGTCAACATTGTTAATGCGGCACACAGTTCTCTAAGCAGACAAGGGCAATCGGACATGCCCCAGCATGCAGTCGAACCCAAGGGGGAATTCAGCAGAGACAATGGCTAGCTGAGCGGCGATTCATGCCATCGCAATGGACAATGCGGCCAGTAATGGGGCCATCAACTCCTGTTAATGGTGCGCTTAAGGACAGTTACAGAGACAGTCAGAAACGATCGACTGGTAATGGACTTTTGTTTCCAACAATGTGGCCTCCAGCTCATGCTGGAGGTGTGGAGGCAAACACCCAGCCAGAACTTGCAGGTGTCAGCAATATACCTGCAGAAACTGCAACATCAGTTGGCGCGTCTGTGCAAGAAGCTTGCAGCCAGGTTGATGTACAAGGAGGACGGGCCCGATGTAAGCACTACAAGGCCAAATGAATACTGGGGGAAATCGCTGGAAGCTGAAGTTCAGCGAGTTCATGTGGAGCACATATACAGTTCCAGGACGCAACCGATAATGATGAAAGTGCTCCTCAATGGCATCCCAGTATTAATGGAGCTAGACACGGGGGCCAGCCAGTCCCTGATAAGTATCAAACAGTTCGAAAGGTTGTGGGTGTCCAAGGCCAGGAGTCCAAAATTATTGCCGATTGACGCACTGCTACGGACATATACAAAGGAGATCATTCCGGTGCTAGGCAGCGCCACGGTAGTCGTGACTCACAAAGATTCGGAGAACAGGTTGCCACTCTGGATTGTCCCGGGGGATGGTCCTGCACTACTGGGGAGGAGTTGGCTTGCTGTCATGAACTGGAAATGGGGCGATGTCAATGCAATTTCTTCTGTGGAGCGAGTATCATGCTCACTGGTCCTGGACAAATTTGACTCATTATTTCAACCCAGCATCGGCACTTTCATGGGGGCCAAGGTAGTGATTCACATAAACCCAGACACCAGACCAGTACACCACAAGGCCAGAGTGGTGCCGTACGTGATGCGGGAAAAGATAGAAGGCGAATTGGACCGCCTGCTGAGGGAAGGCAGCATCTCGCCAATTGAATTCAGTGACTGGGTGAGCCCGATTGTGCCGGTGCTCAAGGCGGATGGGTCAGTCAGGATATGTGGCGATTACACGGCCACCATCAATCAGGTGTCACTCCAAGACCAGTACCCGCTACCGAGAGCGGAGGATCTCTTTGCGACGCTATCCGGTGGCAAACTTTTTTCAAAATTGGACCTGACCTCAGCTTACATGACCCAGGAGCTGGCGAGTGAGTCGAAGAAGCTGACCACCATCACGACACACAAGGGGTTGTTTGAGTATAACAGATGTCCGTTCGGGATTCGTTCGGCCACCGCGATCTTTCAGCGAAATATGGAAAGCCTCCTCAAGTCGATTCCAAGGACGGTGGTTTTTCAAGATGACATCCTCATCACGGGTCGCGATACTGAAGAACACCTCCACAACCTGGAGGAGGTGCTACGCAGACTGGACCAGGTAGGGCTGCGACTGAAAAAGGCGAAGTGCGTCTTCTTAGTTCCAGAGGTAGAATTCCTGGGGAAGAGGGTAGCAGCAGACGGGATCAGACCGACTGCGTCCAAAATGGAAGCAATCCAGAGAGCACCCAGACCCCGTAACACGACGGGGCTGCGTTCGTTCCTGGGGCTCCTGAACTATTTTGGTAACTTTCTTCCCAAATTGAGCACGTTGTTAGAGCCGCTACACGTGCTCCTACGCAAAGGTCGCGATTGGGTCTGGGAGGACAGCCAGGAAATGGCTTTTGATAGAGCACGCAATTTGTTATGCTCCAACAAACTGTTACCGTTATATAACCCGTGTAAGAAACTAGTTTTAACGTGCGATGCGTCGTCCTATGGGATCGGGTGTGTGTTGCAGCATGTGAATGCCAATGGTCAGTTACAGCCGGTAGCTTATGCCTCCAGAAGTCTGTCCCAGGCAGAAAGGGGCTACGGGATGGTAGAAAAGGAAGCGCTAGCATGTGTATATGCAGTAAAAAAAATGCACCAGTACCTGTTTGGCAGGAAATTTGAGCTGGAGACAGATCACAAACCCCTAATGTCCCTTTTGGTCAACAACAAGGCCATAAATGCGAATGCATCGGCCCGTATACAGAGGTGGGCACTTACGTTAGCCACCTATGACTACACAATTCGGCACAGACCGGGCACTGAAAACTGTACCGATGCACTCAGCAGGCTCCCACTAGCCACCACTGAGGGGGCAACTGAGCATGCTGCTGAAATGGTCATGGCTGTTGAAGCTTTCGAAAGCATAGGCTCACCTGTGACAGTCTGTCAGATTAAAGTCTGGACAAATAAAGACCCGCTACTGTCTTTAGTTAAGAAATGTGTCCTGAATGGGGACTGGGCAGCCATGTACGGGGCATGCCCTGAGGAATTTAAACCGTTTCATAGGCGCAAGGATGAATTCTTGATTCAGGCCGATTGCCTACTGCAGGGAAACTGAGTAGTCATGCCCCAGAAGGGCAGAGAGGTATTTATCAGGGAACTTCACAATGAGCACCCTGGCATTGTCATGATGAAGGCAATTGCCAGGTCACACGTTTGGTGGCCAGGGATAGATGCAGACCTGGAACTTTGTGTTCGCAGGTGCAACACGTGTGCTCAGCTGGGCAACGCACCCAGGGAAGCCCCCCTTAGCCCCTGGTCCTGGCCCGCCAAGCCATGGTCACGCATCCATGTGGACTACGCAGGTCCTTTCATGGGAAAAATGTTTTTGGTTGTAGTAGTCCTACTCCAAATGGATTGAGTGTGCCATTTTAAATTCAAGCACATCCTCTGCCACGGTAGAAAGTCCATGGGCAATGTTCGCCGCCCATGGTCTACCGGACGTCTTGGTCACAAGCACTGAATTCCAGGACTTCATGGCAGGCAATGGAATCAACCATGTCAGAAAGGCACAGTTCAAGCCGGCCTCTAACGGCCAGGCGGAACGAGCAGATAATCAAACAGGGGATGCTCAGAATCCAAGGAGGCTTATCACGCCTCCTGTTGGCCAATAGATCCCGACCACACTCGCTCACAGGGGTTCCATCCGCAGAGCTGCTAATGAAAAGAACTCTCAAAACCAGGTTATCCCTTATACACCCTACTATGAAAGAAATTGTTGAGAGTAGGCGTCAGTCACAATGTGACTACCATGACAGGAACACGAGGGCGCGATGTATTGATGTCAATGACCCTGTTTTTGTCCTTAATTACGCTGCAGGGCCCAAATGGCTTGCAGGCACTGTGATTGCCAAAGAGGGGAATAAGGTTTTGGTAGTTAAACTTACCAATGGACAAATCTGCCGCAAACACGTGGATCATACTAAAAGGAGGTTCAGCAACCCCATGGAAGAAGCAGAGGAAGAACACGACGTAGAGTTTACTCCACCACAGGTGACCGAACACCGGAACTAAGTGGAGGAGAGCCCAGTCACTGTGGGCAGTCCGAACAGGCCTGAGGCACCGCAAACAACAGACACTCAGGCCAGCGCACAACAACCGGAGCTCCAACTCAGGCACTCTACAAGGGAGCGTAGACCACCAGAGAGACTTAACTGTGATCCCAATAAGACTTTGGAGGGGGAGGTGATGTCATGTATTCAACTATCATTGTAACCCATGTATAAGCTGACCTAAGTTGTACACCTTGAGAACAGTGACCACAGGGGGCGAACTTGTGGGAGATACTCCTAACCTGGACTTTCCAGTATAAAAGGGGAAGCTCCACTTTTATTGAACAGGTCCGTGGTAATAAAGGTCACTGGTCACAGAGTGACCTTCGCTCAAATATGGGCCTCGTGTGCATTTATACTGTATAGTTCGATTCCAGCCTTGGGTGAGTGTGCGGCGTCTGTTGTGGCTGATGGCTGGATGACTGACTTGTTAGGGGTGGTAGTGGCCATGTCAGGAATTGCAAGTCCATTTTTATTGAACAGGTCCGTGATGGAAATTCCCAGTTCACTGGGAAGGAGGATTGCAGCAGACGGCATCAGGCCCACCAACGCGAAGACGGAGGTAATCGAGAATGCACTGAGGCCACAGAACGTGACGGAGCTGTGGTCGTTTCTGGGACTCCTGAACTACTTTGGTAACGTCTTATCAGGTCTCAGCGCACTGTTAGAACCACTACATGTCTTACTACGTAAAGGGGACGAATGGGTTTGGGGCAAAAGCCAAGAAAATGCCTTGATAAAAGCGAGAACATTTTTATGCTCAAACAAATTGCTTATGTTGTATGATCATGTAAGCGTTTGGTACTAGCATGTGATACATCGTCATATGGCGTCGGGTGTGTATTGCAACAAGCTAATGATTTCGGGAAACTGCAACCGGTTGCTTATGCATCCAGGAGTCTGTCTAAGGCTGAGAGAGCCTACAGCATGATTGAGAAAGAAGCGTTAGCGTGTGTCTATGGGGTAACGAAAATGCATCAATACCTGGTTGGGCTAAAATTCGAATTGGAAGCTGACCATAAGCCACTTATATCCCTGTTCTCCAAGAGTAAAGGGATAAATACCAACGCATCGGCCTGCATTCAGAGATGGGTGCTCACGTTGTCCGCATACAAATACGCCATCCGCCACAGGCCAGGTACAGAAAACTGTGCCGATACTCTCAGTAGGCTGTCTCTGCCCACCACGGGGGTGGAAATGGCGCAGCCCGAAAATCTAGCCATGATTATGGAAGCATTCAAGAGTGAGCAATCACTCATCACTGCCCGGCAGATCAAAACCTGGACAAGCCAGGACCCCTTATTATCTCTAGTCAAAAACAGTGTGCTTCATGGGAGCTGGTCATGTCCCAATGGAAATGCAGGAAGAGATAAAGCCGTTCCAGCGGCGCAAATGATGAAATGTCTATACAAGCAGACTGCCTTCTGTGGGGCAATCAAGTAGTGGTCCCCAAGAAGGGCAGAGACACCTTCATCAATGACCTCCACAGTACCCACCCGAGCATCGGAATGATGAAAGCGATAGCCAGATCCCACGTTTGGTAGCTGGTACCGATGCGGACTTAGAATCCTGCGTTCACAGATGTAATACATACTCGCAGTTAAGCAATGTACCCAGGGAGGCGCCGCTAAGTTTATGGTCTTGGCCCTCCAAACCGTGGTCTAGGCTACAAGTCGACTATGCAGGCCCGTTCTTGGGTAAAATGTTCCTTGTGGTTGTAGACGCGTACTACAAGTGGATTGAATGTGAGATAATGTCGGCTAGCATGTCCGCTGCCACTACTGAAAGCCTGCGGGCCATGTTTTCCACTCATGGCTTACCCCATGTCCTGGTGAGCGACAACGGGCCATGTTTTACCAGTGCTGAGTTCAAAGAATTCATGATCCGTAACGGGATCAAACATGTCACATCTGCCCCGTTTAAACCAGCGTCCAATGGTCAGGCAGAGAGAGCCGTGCAAACCATCAAGCAAGGCTTGAAGAGGGTAACTGAAGGCTCGCTGCAGACTCGCCTATCCCGAGTCCTGCTTAGCTACCGCACGAGACCCCACTCGCTCACTGGGATCCCACCTGCTGAACTGCTCATGAAAAGAGCACTTAAGACAAGGCTCTCGTTAGTTCACCCTGATCTACATGAACAGGTAGAGAGCAGGCGGCTTCAACAAAGTGCATACCATGATAGCGCAAATGTGTCATGCAAGATTGAAATCAATGATCCTGTATTTGTATTGAATTATGGACAAGGTCCCAAGTGGCTTCTTGGTACTGTCGTGGCCAAAGAGGAGAGCAGGGTGTTTCGGGTCAAACTTTCAAATGGACTCATTCACCGCAAACACTTGGACAAAATCAAACTCAGCTTCACGGACTATCCTGAGCAACCCACCTTGGACCCTACCTTTTTTGATCCCCCAACACACACACCAGTGGTAATCGACACCACAGTTGACCATGAAGCAGAACCCATCATCCACAGCAGCCCTGCAGGGCCCAACACACCAGGCAGCCCAGCAAGGCCATCTGCACAGCAGCCCAGCGAGGACCCAACAAATGATTCAACAACACCAGCTTTCACACCGAGACAATCAACCAGGACAAGAAGGGCCCCAGATCGACTCACATTGTATATGGTTATACTGTTGACTTTGGCGGAGGGGTGGGGGAGTGTTGTTATATATGTGAACTTGTATTTACTCTGTACAGCCACCAGAGGGCTCATCCCCTGGAGTCCCAAGGGATCCCATAATCCCTTAGGAGCACAGGTATTTAAGGAGGCCTCACAGGTTGGAGAGGCACTCTGGAGACCTGCAATAAAAGACTAAGGTCACATTTTACTTTGAGCTCACAGTGTTCAGTCTGACTCTTTCTCATACATAACAATAATGAACAGATACTCTTTTTTTCCGTGATGTCGATTGAGGGATAAATATTGGTCAGGACACCGGGGATAACTCCCCTGCTCTTCTTCAAAATAATGCCGTGGGATCTTTTACATCCACCTGAGAGAGCAAATGGGACCTCAGCTTAACGTCTCATCTGAAAAACGGCACCTCCAACAGTGCGGCACTCCCTCGACACTGCATTGGAGTGTCAGCCTGGATTTTTGTGCTCAACTCTCTGGAGTGGGACTTGAACCCACAATCTTCTGACTCAGAGGCAAGGGTGCTACAAAATGAGTCACAGCTGACACTTCTGAATGAATTTTGCATTCAAATTGCACTGCAAAGTTTGTGTACATGCAAAGCAAAACCATTTTGAATGAACGCAACATTGTCTGATATAACTTGCCTAGGAGGGCATAAAACTACAGTTATATAAGGTATTGGTGAGGCCACATCTGGAATTCTGCGTGCAGTTTTCGTTTCCGTATTTACGAAAAGATATACTTGCTTTGGAGGCAGTTCAGAGAAGATTCACTCGGTTGATTCCGGGGATGAGGGGGTTGACTTATGAGGAAAGGTTTAGTAGGTTGGGCCTCTACTCATTGGAATTCAGAAGAATGAGAGGTGGTCTTATCGAAATGTATTAGATTATGAAGGGGCTTGACAAGGTGGATGCAGAGAGGATGTTTCCACTGAGAGAGCAAACGGGACCTCAGCTTAACGTCTCATCTGAAAAACGGCACCTCCAACAGTGCGGCACTCCCTCGACACTGCATTGGAGTGTCAGCCTAGATTTTTGTGCTCAACTCTCTGGAGCGGGACTTGAACCCACAATCATCTGACTCAGAGGCAAGGGTGCTACAAAATGAGTCACAGCTGACACTTCTGCATGAATTTTGCATCCAAATTGCACTGCAAAGTTTGTGTACATGCAAAGCAAAACCATTTTGAATGAACGTAACCTTGTCTGATATAACTTGCCTAAGAGGGCATAAAACTACAGCTATATAAGGTATTGGAATTAAATGCAGAAAAATGCAAAGTGATGCATTTTAGTGGAAAGAATGAGGAGAGGACATATAAACTAAATATAACTAAAAATGCTTACATTACAACAGTGGCAACACTCCAAAGGTACTTAATTGGCTTTAAAGCGCTTTGAGATGTCCGGTGGTCGTGAAAGGTGCGATATAAGTCCAAGTCTTTCTTTTTTCTTTCTAAATGATACAATCCTAAAGGGGGTGCACAAATAAAGGGACCTGGGGGTATGTATGCACATATCGTTGAAGGTTGCAGTGCAGTTGAAAAAGCAGTTAAAAAGGCTCACGGGATCCTGGGCTTCATAAATAGAGGTATAGAGTACAAAAGTGTGGAAATTATGATGCACCTGTATAAAACACTGGATTGGCCCCAACTGGAGTATTGTGTCCAATTCTGGGCACCACACTTTAGGAAGGATGTGAAGACCTCAGAGAAAGTGCAGAACAGATTTACGAGAATTATTCCAGGAATGAGGGATTTCAGTTGCATTGATAGACTGGAGATGCTGGGGTTGTTCTCCTTGGAGCAGAGAGGATTTAGAGGAGATTTGATAGAGGTGTTCAACATCATGAGGGGTCTAGACAGAGTAGATGGAGAGAAACTGTTCCCATTGGCAGAAGGGTCGAGAACCAGAGGACACCAATTTAAGGTGATTGGGAAAAGAACCAAAGGTGATGTAAGAAAAAACATTTTTACGCAGCGAGTGGTTGGATTCTGGAATGCACTGGAGGCAAACTCAATCTTATCTTTCAATAGGGAGTTGAATAAGCATCTGAAGGAAAAAGATTTGCAGGGCTACGGGGAAAGGGTAGGGGATTAAGACTAGCTGAAAGTCGGCTCAGGCTCGAATTGCCAAATGGTCTTCTTCTGTACTGTAACCATTCTATAATTCTATGATTCTAAAATATAAGATAGTCACAAGGAAATCAAATAGGGAATGCAGAAAAAATTTCTTTACCCAGAGAGTGGTGAAAATGTGGAACTCGCTGCCTCAGGGAGTGGTTGAGGCGAATAGTATAGATGCATTTTAGGGGATAAGCATATGAGGGAGAAAGGAATAGAGTGTTATGCTGATAGAGTTAGATGGGGAGGCTGGAGCGAACAGGGACTGGTTGGGCCGAGTGGCCTGTCTCTGTGCTGTATATCCTATGTAAAACGACTTCTAGTTGGGTAAGTATGTTGGTATCATCCTGGCTGATCATCAAGTACTTACTCCCTCCCCATCATCATCATCATAGGCGGTCCCTTGCATCGAGGATGACTTGCTTCCACGTCAAAAAGGGATGAGTTCACAGGTGTTTCAATGAAGGACCTAATGTTCCAGTTCCTGAACTACATATTGAAGGGTGGAAGATGCCTGTGCGTGGATTTTTTAAAATGTGTGGTGGCCGTTGCACACCAGCCACTACACGGGCTTGACAGAGCTAGGTCTTGATCCAGTGGCAAGGATTAACCAGGACGACTGGAGACCAGCTCTGCTGCATGGACCTAGTGCGCACACATATCGCAGTGTGGGCTGGCCCGTGCTGCCCCTGGGTCCTCGCCTCTTCTGGGCCCCGAGCTCACGCCTCTCCTGGGAACCCCATCACATCGCTCCACGATCACTCGCCGCTCCCCTGCTGTACCTGCCCACGCTGCAATCACTCCCCACCCCAGTGTTGACAGCTTCCTTCGCCCCCCCCTCCCCTCCCCTCCCACATGCATTGACGAGGGGCTGATATGGCCCAGAGGTGCAGAAAGAACTACAACTCCCACAAAACCTGTGGAGGCGGCTGCGCAGTGTGAGTGTGCGGGTGGCGCAGGGCCCCCCCACCCCCTGCAGGCGGGGGAGGGTACCACACCCCCGGGAGGGAGCCGGCATCAGGAAGGGGGTGAGGCTCGCAGTGTGTGAGTGTGTGATGTCCCGGTGCGTTAGCTTTTGTCTCCGGCACAGTGTGTGTGTGTGTGTGTAGTGGAGGGACAGGCGAGGGGAAAGCGAGAGCCCGGCTCAGCCAGCCAGCGCTAGAAGAGACAGCAGGCTGACAGCAAACATTTCCTGAGCCGCATATCTCTGCAAGTCAATGGAGCTGGAGAATATAGTCGCCAACACGGTCTTGTTAAAAGCCAGAGAAGGTAACAAAAAAAAGAGAAGCAGCCTGGGCGATGCGCCGGGGGGGGGGGTGCTTTATTTAAAAAAAACATTTGGGAGAAAGAGAGAGGGGTTGGAAGATTGCAATAGAAGGGGAAAATAAGCAAATGGATTTTGCAATCATAGAGGTTTTTTTTAAACCTCCAACAGAAATGCACTGGGTTTTTTTTTACATGACTTGTTGAGGGATTTCCTGTTGAGATGTAAATGTTTCACTGTGCGAGCTCTGGGTTAATTGACCGAGTGCTAAACAGCAGAATTTGCAGCAATGGCAGTTTTTTTTATTGAAAACACATAATCTCTGCTGTACATTTCCCCCTCTCCCTCACTCACTCACTCCATTTTGACCATTTTTTTTGTTGTTGTTTGGGTAGGGGAGATGTTTAAGTTGAAATCTTGTGCATTGACAGCACCAACTGATTGCTCAGTGTAAGAATGGATTGTGCAGCAACAGAGGGCTTTCATGCAAAGGAGGACCCTGACAGATTTCACCCAACAGGGGATACTCGAGCTGTCTGCAATAATATTTTTCTCCGCGTTTGTTTTAAAAGATCTATACATATATGCATTTGTATTTGTGTGTTTGTTTGTGTGTATATATAAAAATACATATGCATTATATATATATATATATAATGCATATGCATATATAAAAATGTGTGTGTATATATATATATATATATGCATATATATATATGCAACAGATCGAGATTATATATTAAATACAGACGTGTGGCGATTATCGATTTGCTGGGCAGCCTGAAGGGTGCGAGTTGACTCGGTGTATTTTGCCTGCGAGATGTAAGAGGGTGTTTGGGCGATGTGCTGAACACTTGGCATCTCCCAGCCGCATGCAAGCCCCGAATTAAAGGGGTTAACCACCTTATTAAAAGGTTGCTGTGCATTGGGAGGAGGAGGGCCATTGGTGCAGCTTTCGTGTGACTGATTTCTAAAAAAAATTTTTTTTTGCATTTGTATTTTATTGGGTTTTTTTCCAAAACAAAAATGCAAATCCACTCATTTAATGAGCTGCGGTAGGTCTGTGAGCCGAGGAAGTGGCTTTCGCGACATGACTATCTGTACATTACGTTCGCCTGGTGATGGACGTCACATCAGGGCTATCTCACCTACTCGAGTTCTTGCAGAATTTTTTTTAAAGTGAGGGATTTGCATTTCATATCGATGCTCTCCAAAAATTTTTTTAAAAAATGATTAAGCATAAGGCAATTCCTGCAGTGAAATGTGATTCAATGTAGTCACTGTATCCGCTTGTAATGCAAAGATACATATGCATATTTCACATTTTTTGCAAAAGGTTAATTTATTTTACCGGTGTGAATTTATGGCTGAGACTTTAGTTAAATGGGATCCGATCATTTTCATTACGGCACCACTTGATTCTGTTGGATAAACCGGGATATTAAACCCTGTGTGAAAGTGAAACATTTTAATAGGAGCGTTTACGAAAGGCGCCTGGAATTTCAATTTTTTTTTGCATTGCTTCAGATCAATGCTTTTTCTTTCTAAGGATGTTTTTTTTGCCATTTGTAAATACGCAGTGCTTTGTGCGACCAGGATTGGACAGGAAAGGTTGGCATGACCAGGACCTGAATCGCCGAAGAAGAAAAGCCCGTCTGTTGCGTTTAAATTCACAGAACATTTTAGCACATTACATTTTCTGTATCTGACGTTAGATGGCACAGGTCTCCGGAAACTGCGATGGAGAGCTGAGGGATTGTAGTGTTTTACGCACGTTTCTGCTTTTTTTTTGCAGGGTCTGAGGCTGAAAGCATTAATTTTGCATTGCTTTTGGACAGGGCTGGGTATATATGCATTTCAAAGGACTTGGAGACGATCGAATTGTATCTGATGAGTGGGTAGTGGAGACTGATGGGTATCGAGCTAGTTTTAAACCCTCCTCGCCCTGATGCATTCTGCAGGGTTTTTATGTGTGTGTGTTCACTGCAGGCTGCAGTGAGCCATAACATTTCTGGGTGTGATTGTACACCATATTTCTCCCTGTCCAGAAAATATACAGGCTTTAAAACAAATGGGCGGGTAAATAATGGTATTGAATGGATGCAGATATTTAATAGCATCCATTCAAGATGACAGACATGAGACTACTTGTCGATGACAGACAATGGCACATGTCTCTACCAGGGCTATCTGAATGCTGTGGTACATCATTACATTATATTGTATATGTGTGTATCTTGCTGCATCATGGCTCTGCCACCATGGAAATGTGTTTCTATGTAAAAGAAACCTATTGAAACTGTATTTATTTTTTTTAAAGTTGACATGGGCATAATATTTAGAATGATCAGTGGGATGTAGAAACTATTCTATGCTTGTGACCTGACATGACCTTCCCAACTTATTGAGGCCAGCTCCCTTATGGAATATGAACTGTATCTCGTGGACCAGAATAGAGTATTCTTTGTTTAATGAAGGTAGACTGCTGCCTTGTTTCAGGCTATCCTTGTTTTGTTTCTGTTTGTTGTACCATTGAACCCCCTCAGTTTGAACTGCAAAATGTGCCCACATACATGCCATGTTCCTTCTCTGTCACATGTAATAGGGATTTTTTGATCATACCCACTTTTAAGTTAAAAATTGGTGTGACACTAAGGTTCTGATACTGAGTTTTTTATTTTGATTTAAAAAAAATCTATCCTCATTCATACCATTCATACAATGTTGCTGAGACATGAAATTGCACAGAAACAGAAAATAGTGTTGCAAACCTGCATTTTCCCTGGTATGAACTATTATCTCAATCCTACCAATGTGATAATTCACTGCAGTAAAATTAAAATCAATAATTCATTCCTGAGTTATCATCTAACACTCTGATCTGTGAAAATGGATGGAAAATGCATTTGAAATTATTAATCTCCTGTGGAATAAATAGTGTTCAATCTATTGATGGTGTAATGCCATCATTTTAGTCATGCAAAGCAGTCACACTTGCAAACGAATAGGTGGAACACATTATCTGTAAACACAAATTTATACCATCCTAAGTGAAACTTGCTCAGTTCTGTAATCTAGGTCTTTTGTTGCATTACTTAAACTTTTTCTCTTGTTCGGTTTGTAAGAATGTATTTTATGAAGCTACTTTACATATAGCTGTACATTCATATATTTTATGAGGTCATTGAATATTTAGGTGTACAGTCTCAAACATTTTATGAGTGCATATTCTCATGCATAGTTTATGAAGTCACTGGGCTTCCTGATTGCAATGTGCCTTTAGGAGGAATGTACCAGCACTTCAGGCTGCATGTACTGGGGTCTTAAAGTGTTTTATATGGATTTTTGTTTCATTGTTATTGCAGTAGTACTGAGAGATGCTGGCATACTAATTGTATGGAACATTGCATTTTCAAATAATTCAAACTGCATTTCTAAATGCTGTGTACTCCCAGGCTAGAGTTAGTTTTGTTTATTAAATGTCAGCCTTGGCTTAGTGGTAGCACCCTCGGCCCCTGAGTCAAGGTTGTGGGTTCAAGTCCCACTTCAGAACCGTGAGCACATAATCTCGGCTGACACTCCAGTGCAGTGCTGAGGGAGTGCTGCACTGTCAGAGATCCTGTTTTTCGGTTGCGATATTAAACCATCTGCCCGAGAGATATTAAACCTCTCGGGCGGATGGAAAAGATCACATAGCACTTCGAAGAAGAGCGGCGGAGTTCTCCCTGGTGTCTTGGACAAAACAGATTATCTGGTTATTATCTCATCCTGTTTGTGGGACCTTGCAATTATCTGCTGTATTTCCCTACATTACAACAGTGACTACATTTCAAAAGTACTTAGTTGGCTATAAAGCACTTTGGGACATCCTGAGGTTGAAAAAAGCAGTATATAAATGTAAGTCCTTTCTTAATTGCTGTTTTATTAGAATAAACAGGTAGGAATTAGAAACGGGTAACAGTGTTCACCAGTTATATTCAGATATTATTTGGGGGAAATTAAATTAACACTTGCTACCATTTTAGAAAAAAAGATTATTTTGACTTGTATTCCACATTCGCAAAAGTCAACTGGTAACTTGGTGCAAGATATTTGTCAGTGTTATTGGCTAACAAGCTGCTGGTAGATGTATGAGAGTGACCATGGTGACTTGTTTGGCATGTTTTTGTCTATTTTGTCTTCTGGACTAGAAGCTTGCTGAATAGAACATTGGAAACTAAAACTCTCGTACTGTCATTTCATAGAGGCATGTGATGCGCACTGATGGAAAGGAGTGCCTATATTGTTACTTTTAGGAGTTCCCTTGTAATTTTCGAATGAAAGGATATGGAGGAAACCCGCATATTAAATCTGTTGTAGGCTTGGTTGTTTTCAAAGCCAACATTTTCTGTCTCCTATTATTATGAAATTGCATTGGGTAGTAATTAGGCTAGTGACAATTGTTAATATTTGTACCCATGTGTATAACTATTGGGATCCAACAGGATGCATTGGACATCCTTTCTTTTCGTTATTTTGAATGTTTGTATGAATAAGAACTTACACACAAACAAAATGTTCAGACTGGAGATGTTCAAATTTAGGTTCAGCATTTTAAAAGGCAAATTTTGTAACACAGCTTATTTTATTCAAAATCTCCACCTGCAGGCTGCATACAATCATACTCCCTTTGGCAACAGAGCATAATGTTCTGCCATGGGCATCTCCAAAACCGCTGTCTGTTAGTCTGGCAGAATATGCCAATTCATGTTAGCCTTTTTTCCCCATGAGTAAATTCCTTGTTTTTTTTTATTACTTTCCATTTTGTTAACCTATTGAGCACTGACAAAGGTAGAAAGCCAACCTGGCAGATAATCCTTGACCTAAACATGGAATGGACACTTACTGATTGAAACATCCATATCTAATCATTTGAATTTTCAAGTCATCCAATTTAAAACTAGTATGAGATTAAACTCAGTAAATGTTTTATTATTTGTTCAGGGGATGTGGGCGTCGTTGGCAAGTCCAACATTTATTGCCCATCCCTAATTGCCCACAGAAGGAAGTTAAGAGTCAGCCACATATAGGCCAGACTGGGTAAAGATGGCAGATTGCCTTCCCAAAAGGACATTGGTGAACCAGATTGCTGTTTACAAGAATCCGGTAGTTTTTGACATTACTAATGCTAGTTTTTTTATTCCAGATTTATTCAATTACTGAATTAAAATTCCCCAGCTGCTGTGGTGGGATTTGAACTCATGCCCCTGGATCATTTGTCCAGGCTTCTGGATTACTAGTCCAGTAACAGAACCAATATGCTACCGTACCTCTTGTACTATATTTGATTATAGTATACCTTTCTGAGCTGCATTTGGCCAAAATAATTTGATAAAAGGTCACCATATGCAGTAAATCTTTTGTAGAAAAAAGGCTTCAATGTTTTTCTGTCACCTTTTAGCTATTTTGAAAGGTCAAGTCTAGTGAACTCTTTAAGACATCAGGCAGATGTGCTAAGCCAGCCAGATCAGAGTTGTGCATTTATGACAAGTGGTTGGTCCACTATTTACTTTGGGCAATCACAGCTTTAAATAACTGAATATGTTTCTTTGTCCAAAATCTGATCTGAAATTTGCCATTAGCCACAGTAACCTGCTTTCAGACATTATAAACTCACTTGGGGGAAATGCCTACATTTTTTCTGGGCAGCCCTCTCTTCCCTTCTGAACACCACAGAGCAAGCATCAGAGAAATTTGTAACTTTCTATTGAACCTACTGCCCAAAGTTAAACATTTAAGCTTACTGTGTGACTTAAAGGGAAAATCTACCAAAGGTAATATTTATACAATATCTTAGATTCTTGATCTTGTTGTTGTTGGAGATATTTGTTTTTGAGTCTGCTGCTTTGACCAGCATATTTATATTTCCAGTACTGAGAGTTCATAATACTATGCTATCATTTTACTGTTCTGCAAATGGATGTCCTAAAAATGCATGTTTGTATCGCATGTGGGGCGTCTTAAATTATAATTAATGTGGACTACCAATGTGACTGAAATAATCTGAGGCATGTTTATTCAAACAGAACTATATTGCACTTGCGGTGGAGGTGTGTTTTCTTTTCTATATGAAAGATATAAGTGACGTGGGTGAATAACATTTTATATTACGAGTATGATTCATCTATAATAGTGGAGAGGTTGGAGTTCCATTACTGTACTGAAGCAGGGTATTTGTCAACTCTGTTGCATCTGATAGATTATTGTGTTTGTAAGAGCACTGAATGAGCTGGTATTAGCATTGTGCAGGATTCTGACTATAGGGGTTGAACTTGGCCTTACCATGGTATTGTGATTTACAGTATTTGAGTTGAAGAGACGGTCTACTCAATATAAACCAACAAATTAGGTTTAATTAGCATGTGTCAGTATGTTTTTGATGTATATAATCTCAAGTCTCACAAACTTCGAATGTATTGGGAAGTCCGATTTCTAATTTATGAATGTGCATCATTTGCAAACTTTACAACGTGACCTTTGAGCGTAATTTTTAAAAATCTTTCAATTTGTAACAGTAGGAATTTATTTTTGTTACTGTTTTAAATCACTCTTGCTACTTATTTCTTGTCCTTTTCTTGTAGCACAGGGCATCAGGATCTGTTGATTTTACTCAAAGGTCAGTTAGAAATTTTGAAGACTCACTGATCACTTCCAGAAGCGATATTGATTTCCTTAAGGAGAATTTTCCCAGTCGGTTGTTGAACTGCCTGTTTCCACAAGCCATCACCTCCTCTCCAAGTCACCATCATTAATAAAGGTTAAGAATAATACGACGCATGTTTCTTTTAGAGGACAGCAGTGGAGAAACCAGGCAACTACAGAGCCGCCAGTGTGCTATCAGTTGTGGGGAAGTTACTGGGATCTGTTATCAGAGATAGAGTGACTAAGCGCTTCAACAAGTATGGAGTTGATCAAAGCGACTGAAGGGTAGATTTTGTCTGACTAATCTAGTTGAATGTTTTGAAGAGGTCACCAGCATGGTAGACAGGGGAGTGCCTATTCATATTGTTAATACGGACTTCCGGGAGGCATTTGATAAGGTTTCGCAAAAGAGATTATTGGCAAAAATAAAAGCACACAGAATTGGAGTTAACCTTGTGATGTGACATGGGTTGGTAGAAGGTAGAGAAATAGGGATAAAGGGAACATTCTCTGATTGGTGGAATGTGATAAGTGGTGTTCTGCAGGGACCTGTAGTAGGGCCCCAACTTTTCACTATCTATATTAATGACCTGGATGAAGGAATAGAAAGTTCTATATCCAAGTTTGCAGATGATACTAAGTTAGGCGGCACAGTAAGTTATATAGATAGGAGCAGGAAATTACAAAGTGATATAGACAGACTAAATGAGTGGGCAAAACTATGGCAGATTGACTTAAATCTAATGACGAATGAAGGCTAAATAGATAAAATTGAATATTTTCTTCATGGTTAGAGATGTGGAGCAAAGGGGTCCAGGTACACAAATCACTGAAAGTTAGTGCACAGATACAAAAAGTAATCAAAAAGACTAATGGAATGTTGGCGAAGGCAAAATACTGCAGATGCTGGAAATCTAACATATAAACAGAAAATGCTGGAAATACGCAGCAGGTCAGGCAGCATTTGTGGAGAGAGAAACAGAGTTAATGTTTCAGATCGGTGACCATTCGTCAGAACCGTAAAATGTTACACATGTAACGGGTTTTAAGTGAGTACAGAGGCGGGAAGGGTGGGGGAGTGGGGAGGAAAGAACAAAAGGGTAAGTCTGTGATAGGGGAGAAGGCAGGAGTGATTCAATGACAAGAAGGATGATGGGTCAAGGCAAAAGAGGGTGTCAATGGCACAAGAAATAAAAGCTGGATCGAAAGGAGCTGTAAATGGCAACAGCAGAATCATTACCCGCCCCTGCTGTCTGAAAAAATAGGAGCAATTGTTATTACCTGCCATTGTACAATCTCGATATTGAGTCCGGAATGTTGGCCTTTATCTCAAAGGGGTTGGAATACAAAAGTGAGGAAGTGATGCTTCAGTTGTACAGGGCCTTTCAGACCCTATCTGGAGTAATAAGATCATGAGAAATAGGAGCAGGAGTAGGCCATTCGGTCCCTTGAGCCTGCTCCGCCATTCAGTAAGATCATGGCTGATCTACCTCAACTCCACTTTCCTGCACTATCCCCATATCCCTTGATTCCCTTAATATCTAAAACTCTCTTGATCTCTGTCTTGAATATTCTCAACCACGGAGCCTCCACGGCACACTGGGGTAGAGAATTACAAAGATGCACCACCCTCTGAGTGAAGAAGTTTCTCCTCATCTCAGTCCTAAATCGCCGATCCTTTATTCTGAGACTGTGATTCCTGGTTCTAGACTCCCCAGCCAGGGGTAACATCCTCCCTGCATCTACCCTGTCAAGCCCTGTAAGAATTTTGCATAATAATGCATTCATTTTTGGTCACATAAGAACATAAGAATTAGGAACAGGAGTAGGCCATCTAGCCCCTCGAGCCTGCTCCGCCATTCAACAAGATCATGGCTGATCTGGCCGTGGACTCAGCTCCACTTACCCGCCCGCTCCCCGTAACCCTTAATTCCCTTATTGGTTAAAAATCTATCTGTGACTTGAATACATTCAATGAGCTAGCTTCAACTGCTTCCTTGGGCAGAGAATTCCACAGATTCACAACCCTCTGGGAGAAGAGATTCCTTCTCAACTCGGTTTTAAATTGGCTCCCCCGTATTTTGAAGCTGTGCCCCCTAGTTCTAGTCTCCCCGACCAGTAGAAACAACCTCTCTGCCTCTATCTTGTCTATCCCTTTCATGATTTCAAATGTTTCTATAAGATCACTCCTCATTCTTCTGAACTCCAACGAGTAAAGACCCAGTCTACTCAATCTATCATCATAAGGTAACCCCCTCATCTCCGGAATCAGCCTAGTGAATCGTCTCTGTAACCCCTCCAAAGCTAGTATATCCTTCCTTAAGTAAGGTGACCAAAACTGCACGCAGTACTCCAGGTGCGGCCTCACTAATACCCTATACAGATGCTGCAACAGGAAAACTTGAATGTAGAATTCAACTTTTGTTTTTCCTCGAGAATTTTAGAGTTCAACTCTGTTATGTTGATAAAAGAAAGACAGAACTTGCATTTATATAGTGCCTTTCATGTCCTCAGGAGGTTCAAGAAGACTTCACAGCCAATGGATTACTTTTGAAGTGCAATCACTGTTGATTTGTCGGGAACATAGCAGCCTTGGAATCTTTTGCACAGAGTTGAATGCGCAGCCAGTGCCTTGGCCTAAAGTCTTAGCTGAAAGAAGGACCTCTAACCATGCAGAAATGCCTCTATACTACAGACGTGTCAGTCTGGATTATGTGGTCAAATCCGAGAATGGGACTTGAACCTTTGACCTTGAGGTGAAAGTGCTACTAAATGAGCCAAATTGACACCAAGTTTACTGGAGGAATAATTACTGCGGTACCTTTACTGTGAATCTAGAACAGGATAAATGCTATTTTTGAAACAAAAATCGTGCAGTGCAGGGCCTGTTCCAATGGTATACCTTGAATACCTTCACAACATAGTATGGTACTGAGGTATACAGATCAGGGAGCTTGTCTATGCAATTACAGGTAGTTGATTTCAGTGGAATTGATATAATTGGACTTGGTGTCCCTGGAGCAGAGAAATTGGCCTGGGATCCTGTTCTTGATTGCTATCCAGTGACCCATGCTGAAAGTGCATGGATGTACATGCCAAATAATAATAGTTCTGGTCTCCATTCTGATTGTCTGCTGATGCTCACTGAGAGGGACTTGCACTGAGAGGACTTGCTGGCCACTTGGGAAAGTTGTCCCTGTCCACAAAACCATCCTCCAATATAAATCACCTTTTTAGAATAGGAGTGAAAAGACAAAATCCAGTAGATGGCTTTTTTATTTTTAGTCTTTCCTTAGTGAGCGTCTTGATTTTTTGTTGTTAGCTGTGATATCTTGGAAAGCACATTTAAGACATGTAAAATTCTAAATATATCTCATGAAGTAAAATAAAACTGTCCAACATCTCATAATATTTATTCAAACATTTAGTACCTGTAAGGCATACTCTTTATTGGTTAGTTGCAGTACATGCCTATCTCTGCACTGAAAAATCTGACTTGGGAAGTGATAAGATTAAACTGTTACAACCCACTAAAGAAGTGATAGACTTACTATCTATTACATTCCAAACATACTTCTGGGCTCATGTTTTTGTAATTGTTCCATAATGTTTCCAACTTTATGCTCCAGCCTCAGATTAAGATTAAGTCACTGTCAGCACTGGGCCTAATATCAGTGCTGTATTTAACAGCAGAAATTTCTACCACTTTGAAATAGAGGTAGTAAAACAGCTGTTTCCAGTAGCAAATACCCATAAATTTACAGATTCTAATATGAGGAAGGAATTATGGATGAAGTTTAGTCTTAATTGATAGTATAGGACATTGGGCTCTGCCTTCAGGCATTCTTGCAATGTAACAAGAAATCCTTGATTAAGTGCCAGCTGTGTCTCAGTGGATAGCATCCTCGCCTCTGAGTCAGAAGGTTGTGGGTTCAAGTCCCACTCCAGAGACTGGAGCACAAAAATCTAGGCCAACAGTCCAATGCAGTACTGAAGGAACGCCGCACTGTGGGAGGTGCCGTCTTTCAGATGAGATGTTAAACTGAGATTCCCTCTGCCTCCCTCAGGTGGCCGTAAAAGATCCCATGGCACTATTTCGAAGAAGAGCAGGGGAGTTATCCCTGGTTTCCTGGCCAATAGTTATCCCTCACCAATCAGCATCACTAAAACCAATTATCTGTGTGCAAATTGGCTGCTGCTTTTCCTACATTACAACAGTGATTGCACTTCAAGTACTTCATTGGCTGTAAAGTGCGTTGGGAACGTAAGGCACTATATAAATGCAAGTCTTTATTTTTCTTTCTTGACAGAGAAGGAACCTTATTAGAGACCATGCACTCTACCATTCCATTGATATCAACACATGGTGGAGCTTATACATTTATTACAGGTCCCTTCACCAACATGAGCATCAAAATCCTCTGTGGCATTGAGACCTGCAGTAGCACATGTAGACTCCAGTTTTTTTTATGGCATCAGTCAAAACACCTGGTCCTCTGGTACCATCAGTGTCATCTCAGACAATGAGTATCTTCCTCAAGCACAAGTCATTGAAGCACTTTAGTAATGAGGAATGTGTTGAAGGATGCTGAGAAGTTATTTGTCTTCAGGATATTATAGTTAAGGGACAGTGAACCCTGCCCTCCCCCGCCCCCCCCCCCCCCCATACACACCCCTCTCCTTTCCCAACTTTACCCAGGATGTTGGATCAGATCACACTAGTCCTGTCCAGACCAAATCGACTATACATAGTTACTATGACAACCAAATATCCTGTTTATTTAGCTGATGGTTAATTTCCCTTGTGGATTTTCAGACGTGTTTCAATTTGGAAAATCATCAATACAGCAATACCTGTTGCCCAACATAAAAGCAATATAAAATGTTGTATAATTTGAACAGATGCCTTTACTTACAGAGCACTCTGGGAATGTGAGTGGCTTCATACCAAAGATATTGGATGAAGTATATTGCTAACTTATTCAGAATATTTCAGCAGTCTGGCGCCAATAAGGCTGTGCTCCCATTAATAAACAATGTTGTCCAAACATCTAATCTTTCATTGGTGTCAGAAAATGTTCAATCTCTATTTTGTTGACATACATATGTGGCATTCATAAGCCTGTATTTGTTATGCTTCGGCCAAGAATTATTCTTTTTTTTATCTCTGAAAATCACAGTGTCAAAGTAGTTTACCACCTCATTCATTTTCTTTTAAAATGAATTTACACCTTGTTGATTTGTACAGGTTTTGAGATTTCTATATATAAAGAGCTAAGTATTCATTGGTAGCGTTTGCTTTTAGTTGGAACAAAATTGCATATAATTTAGTGATTTGGATAGTAGACTTTACCCTCTTACATTATTTGCTAGCTGGCTGAAAGCCAAACAGAGAGAAGCTAGGCCCATCCTATCCCTGCAACCCTGGAAATCATCATCAGGCGGGTTTTTCTGGCTGTCTTTGGGAATTGACATTGACCAAACTTATTCAAATAACATTTATTAAAATAAAAGAGAGACTTGTATTTATATAGCGCCTTTCACATCTCAGGATGTCCCGAAATGCTTCACAGCCAATTAGTACTTTTTGAAGCTTAGTCACTGTTGTAAAGTAGGAAACACGGCAGCCAATTGGCACACAGCAAGCTCCCACAAACAGCAATGTGATAATGACCAGATAATGTTTTATTTTTAGTGATGTTTTAGGGATAAATATTGGCCAGGCTACCGGGGATAACTCCCCTGCTCTTCTTCGAATAGTGCTAAGGGATCTTTTACATCCACCTGAAAGGGCAGGTTTTAACGTTTCATCCGAAAAACGGCACCTCCGACAGTGCAGCATTCCCTCAGTACTGCACTGGAGTGTCAGCCTAGATTGTGTGCTCACGTCCCTGGAGTGAACTTTCCGACTCGGAGGCAAGGGTGCGATCCACTGAGCCACGGTTGATACTTAATTAGCATGGTGCAACAGCTCAGGTTGCCTACTTTGTCGCTCAGTGCTCCAAGTTGGTCAGCACATTTACGTACTCGGCCCCACCTCCAAGAATTGTTATACAGAATCGATATTTGAATGTGGAGCTTTTTTAAAAAAAAAGAAAAAATGTAACATTACCTCGTGTAGATACTGGCTTTGTCCTTTTTGTGTAGTTCAGTTTATCATGCAAATGGTATTCTTGGCTCCGTGTCAGACCCTTGTGCAGCCTGGGGCTGTTTTTTTAAATGAATGTATGGTGTGGATGTCCTTGCTCAAAAGTTGAGTTTCTCTGTTGACTCTGCCAGTGGGGCTATGGATATATCCATATCAAGGCTGTTCCGAATCTCTGCATATTGCACTGCAAGATACATTGCAACAGCGAGAGATTTGTGGCAGATGATGTCCGATTTAGTAGATAAGCATTCAATCCAGTACTAGATAATTTTTTGGGAAGTGAGCAGATTGGTATCTTGCATTGCGGGACGGCTGGTAAAAGTTCCTGCTACAGTCAGGCTGTACTCCCGATGAGATAAGCATTTGTAGTCTGAACTTGTTTTTCCTTCCATAAATTTAATTAATCTGAATTTGGAATTTGTTAATGTACAACGTGCTACCCAATTCCTGCCTCCCTCGGCAACTGGAGAACTTGCAAATGCTAGAATCCAAAATTTTTAATCCGACAGTTACTCCCTTGCAGCTATGATGCATTACATCTGTGAAATGCAGTAATAAATAAAAGTATTAGCAAACGATGCTACGCATAAAAAACCCAAAAATTCCTAATTGTTCCATTCGTGTGTACAGTGCCACGTTCCTCAAGATGGGTGAACTTGAGGATTCTGAAAATTTAGAGCCAAAATGTTGAATATTTGCAAATTAATTCTACCAAGATCACTTCATGTTTCTGATTAGATTTAACGTTCATCCTCCGAAATAAAAAGTCAGTGTAAATGTAAAGTAAAAGAACAATAAGATGCCAATGAGGAGCTCAAGCCTCAGTGCTGTGTCTTTTGACCCCAGCTTATTAAAAATTATGGTTCATTTCGAGGCTAGAAAGGAATCGTAAACTTCACACAATTCTTTCAACAGCAAATAGGTATTTTACCAGTTTCATTGCTGCCAACTATCTGAAAACTTTTAAAGAGATGCCATATGAATAAAAAGCTGCTTGTAAACAAATGAAAAACAACTTTCCCAAATAAGCGATTGTTTAAATCTCAAATACATAATTGCACCACTTGCATGCGGTGTTATAATAAAATTGACTTTGTCATTCTGGGGTTTCTCCATTAACATTGTAAAAAGTTTTAAGACTTTGTCAATGCTGCGAGCGCCCAAAGACTTGCAATTGCTCATGGAATTTCTGTGGGGTTTTGCATGGCAAGTTGCTGTCAGTCAAACATTCAAACAGCACAGCAACCTCTACAGGGCATCTGGAACCAGTGTGAATAGGGAAAGCAACTGTGTATCTCCTTAACCAATCAGACTGAAAAATCGTTAATGAGCAGCGCAGAATCTAAACCAGGAAGTGTAAGCCAGAATAGTGAATTCAATATCAAATCAGGTACAGAAAGAAAACTAAAGAGGGAAAGAAAGATTGGATTACGAGAGAGAGATAAAAGAAACAAAGAAAAAGTTTTAAAAAGTAATTTCATTTAAAAAAAAATGTTCTTCAACAATAATTAAAATCTGAAGGAATGAGGCTCCACATTGTAAAAGTTAATTTTCAGTGCCAGAGAGGTTGTTGGCAGTTATTAAGACTAACCGCGCTGTTAAAAGGGTATTTAGATTGGAATGGACAAGCACTGACTTTTTCTGGCGAGTTTAGTCCGTATCTATGGCATCAGTACAGGAACTTTGCACCTTTCAATTCATTTGAATGGGGACCCAGATGGTGAGATGCCGTTTTCGCACAGCTTAGGGAGGGGCAGCACATTTCAGACAACAACTTGTGGAATTTTGCGTTTAACCATGCTTGTACGGTTGTCGAACGTTGCTGTCTGATTTGCACATAAATAACGGTGAGCACTGTTAGCCTCACTATTATTTTTACAGCAAAAACTGACCCATTATTATTGCATCACTCTAGATTTACTACATACCCACCTTTAAAAATATCTAATGAAAGTGCTGCTTACAGCACATGCCTCCTGTAAGTCATATTTATTTCCTCGAACACTTTTGCCACATTTTTTCTGTCACGGAAGCTTGTCACATCTGCCCATCACACTTAAACATACATTATACATGACTCATAAAACATCGTCTCAGTTCATCATCAAGGTAGGTGGTGCTGTTCCCCACACCAGCATTTGCCTGAGGCCTCTTAAAGTTGAGCCTGTTGATCCCTGCTCTATGCTGCTATCCCTCACCCGAATCTCCCTAACCCTTTAATCCAAGTCCCACTTTAAGTTGTTTAAGTGCTTTTACTATCATTATAAAAGTACAGGAAGAAGCCTGAAGTCTCTTCTCGGTTATGGCAGGGAACATGGCTTTTTTACCTCTGGGTGCGATTCCCTGAAGAGCTGATGTTGGAAATTAGAATGTAAGGTCAGTATGCCCTTTAAATGAGAAGTTTCCCCCAACTCGGTGCTAAAGAAGGATTTTTGAAAGTTAAGAGGCTGGGTGATTAATGAAGGTTTACAAGCTTCATGTTTGTTCATCTTGCTTCCCCACCCACCCCAAGCAGCTGTACCTTCCCCCTCCATCTCTACAGCCTCTCATCACTCCCACCTCAATCTGTCTCGAACATGCTTCCCTTCCTCTTTCTCCCTGTCTGCCATCAAATTTCACACCTTGCTACTCCCTACTCCTGCCTCACCACCCCCCCCACCCCCCCCCCCGAATGCCTGTACCTTCTCACCCTGAGCAATCATGTCGTTCCACTGCTGTCCTGCCCCTGAAGAAACGCACATTGACGTGCTTGTGATCGTGACTTGGGGAACTGGCTGTGGCAAAACTACATGGCATTGATTCCCTTTATTCTATAACCGTACAATAAGGGATTCAAAACGAACATCATTTAAAAATGACCAAATTAATGTTAATACAAACATTGCAGTATTTGGTGGTTTTGTCTGGAGCAGATATCCAAAGAATGGACATGCTGTACAATTCAAATATAAACATCTTGTAGGAGGTGTACAAATATATGTTTGATCAGCAGCTTTAAAAAAAAAAGTTATTTAAATATGTTTGGCCTGGTCATTTTTTAGAAAGTATTTCCCAGCAAGTTAAAATTGAAGAGTCTGTCTGAAGCTGCTGGCGAGAGTTAGCCAGACGGGAATAGCTTCGGGGAACAAAAGAAAATTAAAATATTTGCCACATAAGAATGTATAAGTTAATGCAGCAATTGAAACTATTAATTATTTTCTGCTTATTCAAGGAGATAGTTAAGCTTGTAAAATTCTATGTTGTCACTGCTACTGTTCATTTACTCTTTTACTGTTCCATTGATATGCCTGGCACTTAAACCCTAAGTAATGGTCTTGTTGTTCTGCTACCCTCTAAAGTCGAGGAAGATTATGTGAGATTACACGAGAAGGGTTATCTGTTTTATCCCTGGGCATGCTACTAAGTTGCCTCGATATTCAGGCAAGAAAAATCTCTCTCTGGAACTCAAGGAATGAAAGCCCTCTTACTGGAAAAGTCTGAGATGCTGAACCCCAAAAATAATGAGTTTAAAAAATAATAATCCAACACCGGCCATAAGTTCTACTGTGCTTTTACTCAAATAGTTCTGAGCTGGCAAACTGACTGTTTGCCTTTTAAGTGTTTAGATTGTGATTTTATTGTAGGGTATTATAATTGAATAAACACTGTTGACTTGCCAGCTGATATTATTACAGTCATGGCCTCTCCTAAATTCCTCTCCCTTATATCGGAAATATATCCCAAAAAACGAGCTGTTATAGTACAGGTAGTGCCTGTGGATATGTGCAAGTTTTTTACATGTTTGTGCAGGCCGTTCCCCAGTCATTGAGCCTGTCCATGAGTTCTCCCTTCACCCACTCTCTCCACATTGTAAGATAGCATTACTACCTTCTGCTCCTGGAACAAAGAAGAAAGATCATGAAATGCTATTTGAAAGTGGGAATATCCTCTAGTTCTGGCCTCTTGAGCATCCCTGATTGTAATCGCTCAACCATCGGTGGCCGTGCCTTCTGTTGCCAAGGCCCTAAGCTCTGCAATTCGCTCCCTAAGCCTCTCTGGCTCTCTCTCTCTCTTTCCTCTTTTAAGACACCCCTTAAAACATACCTCTTTGACCAAGCTTTTGGTCATCTGCCCTAATTTCTCCTTATATGGCTCACTGTCAATTTTTTATCTTGTAATACTCCTGTGAAGCGCCTTGGGACAGTTTACTATGTTAAAGGTGCTATATAAATAAATACAAGTTGTTTTTGAATATCACAGCATCCCTCAAACTTCAGGCTGCTGTTAGAATGGGCTGTAGACATATGTTGAGCATGAAGGAAACTGGGATACTTTTTGGGGAAATAATTATCTGAGATAACTATCTTTTCTCTTACTCTGAGTACAAGAGGGCGGTGGGCAAGGGAGGTGGGGGAGGATCTGGATTGAATTATGGGACAAACAGTGAAAATCAATCAATTCTCTTAGCTGTAATTTTTTCCTGAATTTCAAATGCTGCTTCCTGACACTCTGCCATTTATGGATAGTGCCCCATATTGTGGCATTTAGAAGGTATTGTAACAGGGGAACAGATTTGAATGCTAGGATTTAATTGGAAAGTGACAATGTTTCCTGGAGAACATGTGCTCCACAGAGATAATACTGAACCTTGTTCAGTGGCAGCGGTAAGAAGATACAAAGTCCAACTGCAAATGTAAAATGGAATTAAACTGAACACTAAAGTATGTAGAATAAAAGATAGTTAGGAAGTTGCTGAAGACTGGCCCTCACACGTTTTGTGGTTCAATATGTGAGGATATTGAAAGTGTCTTTCTTGCAAAATACATAATCTTTCTGTTTAATTGGTGCGATGTCACCAATTTACCTCGGTTTAGATTGAGTAATTGTCCCGTTTTGTGGTCAGTGGTGAACGAACGTTGCTAGCCATTCATTGCACTTACACTTGCCCACAGACTTTCTATGGGCTTTTTCACTGCAACTTGTGGTTATTAGAAATCCAAAACAGTGCGGCGCCCTGTGAGCAGGGTAAGCAACTGTGCGTCTCCTTAATCATTCAGATTGAAGAATCCTTACTGAGACACGCAAAGTCTGAACCAGGAAGTGTAAGTTAGAAAATCATGTACCGAAAGCAAAATAAAAAGGAAAGAAAGACAGGATTAAGCTAGGGAGATAAAAGAGACAAAGAAAAACTTTAAAAAAAATTACATTTAAAAAAAAAAAAGTCTTCAACAATAATTAAAATTTGAAGTAATGAGACTCCATACTTGTAAATGTACATTTTCAGTGCCAGGGTGGTTGTTTGTCAGTACCATTCTGTAAAACATTTATTTAGACTGGAATGGACAAGCCCTATCTTTTTCTGGGGTGTTTAGTGGGTAAGTACTGCAATTTCACCCTTCCCCACATGTTTCAGTGCCAAATCTCTTGGTGAGATACTGGTATAATGCAGCTTCGAGAGGAGCAGGACAACTCGGAGAGCAACATCCTGATTTCTGTGTTTTAACTGCGCATGTGTGGTCGCCAGAAGTTGCTGTCCGATTTACTTTTTAATAACAGTGAGCGTGACAGCCTCATCGTTATTTCTGCAGCAAAATCCGGGCCATTGTCTTTTTTGCTAACTACTTTAAGTAGATTTGATTGTGCAATGTAGTGTATTTGTTTTTAAAGTCGTAACATTTTTAACCTTTTGACAATTTTATGCTAAAATGGTTTGCGATTACTCCCCAATGGTTCCGTGAGTTTTTACAAAGCAAGCTAAGCCAGAAACTAGAACTGCCGCGGTTTTGCTGCCTGATCTGTGCTGTTAACTGGTTTCAGCTGGGATGGTGTAAGAAAGCTGGGTAACGGTATCCTGACAAATATATACCGAGGAGCCAGACAAATCCCTAATTCCCTCCTTACTAAGGAACCGTCTGGAGTTTTACCTCCCAGCATAGGTCTAGGGATGATTGATGCCTGACTTGGCTTGGCGAACTGCCTTGCACTAACCAACTCAGATCGAAATGAATTTAATTTACTAGCCTTCAAGCTGCTGAAGGAGTGAATTAACCCTTTCTTGCCAAATCATCATGGGAAAAGCCAGACCACAAGTCGTGCACTAAACACTATTTATTGGTTACAAATCACAGCTTACATTTAACGTTGGGTACACAAACGCTTAATAGACATGCATAAATGTGATCACAGTTACCTACCAGTTGAGTAGCAAATCATTAATGGACAGAATTACTTCACAAAACGAGTAGCATTGATTACCCAGTCAATTCAGTGTAGCATGTTAAATCAACGCTAACAGAATTAACTATCATCTCGAGACCACAAACTGTACAGAAGTGCACTTTAAACGTTATCTGTTTCATTTTGTGCACAACACCATGTGTCATTTTAAGAACACTTTTTATTAATTTCAGATTCTTTTTGCGGGGTGCATTGATTTTTTTGGATTTTTCCGATATGAAATCTCTCGTATTTAAAACCGATAAAACTACTACTGCATAGCAGTTATATTATATAGTCTTGTTTGGTTGATGAAAAATGTAAAGGCTGTCTATGATGTGACTTACTCAGAATATAATGAACATGCAAATTATCCTGCGGCTCATGGTTAAATAAAGGAATGCAATGAACCTGGCACATAAGTCTAAACTTGATGCCTTTTTTAAAGTCTCTAAATATAGGGGAATGACTTTTATAACCATGCCACATAACTACGAGGAAACAGATTCCTGCTTAAAATAGAAAACAATGGTATTTTCTTTGAAGAAAATGGACTGCAATCTTAGTTGTCTCATCTCACCCCACCCTGCTGCATAGCAGAACTACAAATATAGCCACTTAACTTCACACACTTAATGAACGTTAAACCATCAATTCAGAGTCATGCAACTTCTATTTCGTATTTAATCCGAGGCAAATTATTTATCAGACGATACTTGTATGTCTTCGTGAGGCTCTTTCCAAGTGGAATATTTCTTTCATAATGTTACCATCAATTTAGACCAGTTAGGAATTTAGAGGGAACTATATGCAAGCGATGGAAATTCGAAGACACATTTAGTTCAGAAACTGGAAGATGCAATGCTTGGCACCGATAACTGTTGTTGGAGAATGAAAGTCAATAGTACAATCTGCTGAAACAACTATGGACAAACTTGTGCAACTTTGAGAAATCAAAGGTGATCAATTCTTTATAGTCTCATAATGTGGTAGAAACATTTGTGGCAAAAACGATTGTATATACATAATATCAATTACATGACTAGCAAGGATACATGTCAAGAGTTTTTGCATTGAGAAACAGTTTCTGCAATGTGTATGATCATGCATGGATAAGCAACAAACTGAATTAATACCAGTAAAGGCAAGTCATTAACCCAAGGATGGTTCAGTTTTAATGATGTATGTTAAAGAAACATTGCCTTTCTGAAAAACTATTTGTCGAACCTTTTACCTGTCTCACAAATACACAACAATAAGACAAATCATGTTGAGACAAATCATGTTGAGACACATCATTTGGACATGGCACTGTGACAAATCAAACCTGGCTCCTCTTAATATAAAAGATTGCCCAAACTTTTTTTTCCTCATAAAGACTGTGTATCTTTTAATTCAGTTTGTTGTAGCTATCATTAACCATTCCAAACCAACTTGTTTTTGATGTTATCAGTACCAGGCCTGTGCTCCCTACCCATCTTTCTCAAATGCAGTGATTCATGTTGGAGTATCATTCTGCAGTACATTTTCCGAACCCATTTGAGTGGCTATTCAAATGAGTGACTATTGGCTCATGGGTGGTTATAGATGAGCACCATTTTGTTGTTACCCAATATCCATCCAAATCAGTTTGAGAACTGTAGCTGATAACTGTCTTTTCCTAAGTGGCCAATTGTGGCCCCTCCATTGCAATTTCAGCCAAATGCTAGCGTAGTACAGACCAGGAAAGAAATTTGAAACTTTCCTGCTCTTTATAGCTATCATAGCCTTTTTTTCAAAATGGCAGAATGGAAAATCTGTTTCTTGGAAACAAAGGCAATGAAGGCCTAGATCACATAACCAAGGGAAACTAGACCCGCCACCCCTCCCACCATCACCTCGTTGGTGTAGGCTTCCAAAAGGCAACATACAATAAATGAACAGGTATATAATATAACCTGTTGAAATGCATATTGGAAATGTAAATATGCAAGCTTGACACAGGGTTTACTTAATATCAGAGTGAAAATGTTGTGAAAATGTTGATGGGGCTTGTATAAATAATGTGCTGATTAACTACAAGGCCAACAAAAAATTTAGGAAAATACCCTTCAAGCTTTATAAGTTGCTTTCTGTTTCAAATTTAAAAAAAAAACTTCAGAATGGTATATGTATGTGTACTGTGGGCTTCTAACCATTATCTCTATCTAAGAGAGAATCTCAAAAATGGCCTAAGAATAGCACCTTCTCCTTATGAAGCAGCTTGCCTCTGCGTGGTGTCTCTCCACAGCTATGCAGCTGAGATTGGAGAATCACATGTTGGCAGCAATGAGCCTGAAACCCCGTGCTTGAACATGCTGTGGCCACCACTGTGCTTAGTTCTGTTACTTTTAAATACCGTTGGCATTTTCTTTCTTTTAAAAATGATCTTTAATAATACAGATTGAACCTCCTTTATCCGGAACTCCCTTATCTGGAACCACCCCTCGTCCGGAACCATTACCATTCCCAGCCACTGGGTGGCGCATGTGCAGAACTCCGACATGAACAAATTGAAGTCCTTCCTCGCTGCTGACTCCTGTAATCGCTGGCTTGACACCGCGATCCACCGCGCCACCCCCCCCCCCCCCAACCCCGATCTCTCTGCCGCACTCCCAGCCCCAAGCCAGCCAGCCCCATTATCCCTTGCTCAGTACCTGTACCATGCAATTTAACATGACCACCCCTTGTCCGGAAAAATCCCTTATCCAGAACAGGCCAGGTCCCGAGGGTTCCGGATAAGGGAGGTTCAAACCTGTAGTGATCCAATAGACTGAAAAAACGACGCACGCTACTCAACAGTAGAACCTGGGCTGTGCCTGCAATTCCTGCCTGATCCTGAGTTTCTGATCTGTTGAGCAGAGGCCAGGTGCGTCTCCATGCAGAGCAATGGAAAGCCAAAAGGCTGTCCCCACTCTAGATTCTCTTTTACTGATCAGTTCAGAGTATTGGCGGCATACTGGAAACAGTTCGCCAGCTTTTCATCTCTCTCACGTGGTCCTGAGTGATCACTGAAATGGTGAAGAAAATAACTGAGGGAAACGGGTTTTTGTACTTTCACAAAAAAGGAAATCTTTTTTATGTTCCCATGAATTCTAATCTCATTTAATACACTTGACATGGATTCAGGGATTCAGATCTCCAACAAGTTCTGTTCTAACAGTTCGGCCTTTCCAGGATCCAGGTCTGCACCATCATTATGCAATGTAAAACATATTTTGCTACTTCATAGAATCGAATCATAGAATCGAATCATAGAATGGGTACAGCACAGAAGGAGGCCATTCAGCCCGTCGAGCCCATGCAGGCTCTCTCCAAGAGTGCTTAAATTAGTCCCACTCCCCCACCCTTTCGCCGTAGCCCTGCAATTTTTTTCTTTCAGGTACTTATCCAACTCCATTTTGAAAGCAGTGATTGAGTCTGCCTCCACCACTCTCTCAGGCAGTGAATTCCAGATCCTAACCACTCGCTGCGTAAAAAAAATGTTTTCCTCATGGCGCCTTTGGTTCTTTTGCCAATCACCTTCAATCTGTGTCCTCTGGTTCTCGGCCCTTTCTCTCTATCGACTCTGTCCAGACCCGTCATGATTATGAACATATAGTGTAATGATTGTCCAATCATATTCTGATATTTCACACTTTTAAGTTGCTTTGTGCCAAGCTAAGGTTACACTATTCTAAAACAAAAGCACGCTACTGTGGATTCTGGAAATCTGAAATAAAAAGAAAAAATGCTGGAATCACTTATAGGCCGGGTAACTTTCCTGTGGAGCTTTCCTGTGGAGCTGACCTCCTGAGTGTTTCCAGCATGTTCTGTTTTTATTTTACATTATTCTATTTGTTCTGAATCATCTGCTCTGTAAATATAGCTTAATTCCACACACAGCATAAAATACTCTTTAGCCGTTGATAAACAGTACTTAACATTTGTTCTCCAGTCCTATCCCTGCAAGTATGTTACTATCTGACTGTGCATATGTGTGTGTACACAAAGTAATATAAGTGCAATTGATTTATAATGTACCATTTAGACCATGCAGAATGATTTGACTCAGCTCTGTAGTTGTTAATAGGCACCTTTTACACTCTGTGCAGTTCTCAACTACTTTACTGGATGACTGATCTTGAGTGTTTGAGCAAGCGGGAGAAGGATGCATTTATGTTTCTGGACCTGCAACAGGTACATGCTTGCAGGTACAGGTACAGTGACAATTATGACACAGGAAATTGTGGAAGAATCCCTGTCTGATTGGCCAAAATTTCAAACTGAATGAGGCTCCATGACTTTGAATAGGGGGGGGAAAAGCATGTAAAATATTAACAAAAAAAGTGATATTGTAATATCTTTTGTAAACACATCACCTTGCCACTTTAGCAGTATTTTAATGTAACTGGCCGAGAAACCCATTTAAAACTCACCAGAACCCCTGATTGAAAAAGGAAACTACTGTGGATGCTGGAATCTGAAATAAAAACACAAAATGCTGGAAATCTCAGCGGGTCAGGCAACTCCTGTGGAGAGAAACCGAGGCAACGTTTCAGGTCTGTGTCCCTTCGTCAGAACTGGAAAAGTTTGAAATGTAACAGATTATTAAGGACGTGCAGGGGCAGTGAAAGGGGGAGGGAAGGATAGAACAAAAGGGAAGGTGTAATAGGCAGGAGTGATTTAAGAGGCAAATGGGGTGATGGGCAAAAATGAGATGGTAATGGCACAAGTTAGGAAACAAAAGATGAGTCTAGATGGGGTGTGATTGAAGGAATAATGACCAGCTGCCATGGGAAAGAGAAAAAATTAAAAGCTGGGGGGGGGGTGGGGTATTTTGTAAAAAAAAAGTGAGGAAAAGGAACATAATATGGGCAGAGGTTATGGTCTGAAATTGTTGAACTCGATGTTAAGTCCAGAAGTCTGCAAAGTGCCTAAATGAAAGATGAGGTGCTGTTCCTCGAGTTTGCATTGAGCTTTATTGGAACAGTGTGGGAGGCCGAGGATTGGTTTGGTTTAGGGAAAAATAGTTAATTGGGAAATAAACTTTTGTTTTTAATTCATGGCTTATTTAATTTTCAATTCAGTTATTTTAAATGTTTCTTATTCGCCTGGTTACATCATACTTTGGTCATGTTTGTGTTATGTATGGAATAAAGAGTCTGACCAGATACTGTGAGCTCAAAGTGAGGTGTGACCGTAGTCCTTTATTACAGATCAGAGTCCCTCTCCAGTCTGTGAGGCCTCCTTATGTACAGGTGCTCCCAAGGGATTGTGGGATCCCTTGGGACTCCAGGGGATGAGCCCTCTGGTGGTTAAACATGGTATTTACAGGTTTACATATATAACAACACCACGCCCCCCCCCCCCAAAGTCAATAGTGTAACTATTTACAAGGTGAGTCAATCTGAGGCCTTCCGTTCCCTGGTTGATTGTCTTGGTGCAAATGCTGGTTTTGACGAGTCATTTGTTGGGCCCTCGCTGGGCTGCTGGTGTGGTGAGTCCTGATGGGTTCTGCTTCATGGTCAACCGCTGGGTCGGTTGCCACTGGTGTGTGTGTTAGAGGGTCAAAAAAGATAGAGTCTATTGTGGGTTGCTCTGGATAGCCTGCGAATCTGCATTTGGGTTGGTCCAAGTGTTTCCTGTTGGTGAGTCCATTTGAAAGTTTGACCAGAAACACCCTGCCACAACAGTGCCGGGAAGCCACTTGAGACCTTGTCCATAGTTCAACACAAATACAGGATCATTAACCTCGATTTCGCATGACACATTTGCGTGATCATGATATGTATTCTGTTGAAGGCACCTGATCTCTACCTGTTCATGTAGATCAGAGTGGACTAACGAGAGCCTTGTCTTAAGTGCCCTTTTCATGAGCTGTTCAGCAGGTGGGATCCCAGTGAGCGAGTGGGGTCTTGTGCGGTAACTAAGCAGGACTCGGGATAGGCAAGTCTGCAGTGAGCCTTCAGTTACCCTCTTCAAGCTCTGCTTGATTGTTTGCACTGCTCTCACTGCCTGACCATTGGACGCTGGTTTAAACGGGGCAGATGTGACATGTTTGATCCCATTACGGTCATAAACTCTTTGAATTTGGCACTGGTGAAGCACGGCCCATTGTCACTCTCAAGGACGTCAGGCAGGCCATACGTGACAAACATGGCCGTAGGCTTTCAATGGTGGCAGCGGATGTGTTTGCTGACATTATCTCACATTCAATCCATTTGGAGTACGCATCTACAACCACAAGGAACATTTTTCCCAAGAATGGGCCGGCATAGTCGACATAGACCCTAGACCACGGTTTGGAGGGCCAAGACCATAAACTTTGTGGCGCCTCCCTGGGTGCATTGCTTAACTGAGAACATGTGTTACATTTGTGCATGCAGGACTAAGTCTGCATCGATGCCGGGCCCTTTCATCATTACAATGCCTGGGTGGGTACTGTGGAGATCACTAATGAAAGTGCCCCTGCCTTTTTTGATACCATGACCCGGTTACCCCATAGAAGGCAGTCTGCCTGTATAGACATTTCATCTTTGCTGGTATGACTTTATTTCTTCCTGCATTTATAGCTGGACACTAGACCAACTCCCGTGGAGCACACAGTTTTTTTTTTACTAAGGACAGTAAGGCGTCCTGGCTCGTCCACGTTTTAATCTGTCGAGTGGTAACAGGTCACTCTCGAATGCATCCATTACCATAACTAAATCTGCGGGCTGTGCCATCTCCACCCCTGTGGTGGGCAATGGCAGCCTACTGAGAGCATCGGCACAGTTTTCTGTGGCGGATGGCGTAATTGTATGCGGACAACGTGAGCGCCCATCTCTGGATGCGGGCCGATGCATTTGTATGTATCCCCTTACTTTCAGAAAAGAGGGATATAAGTGGCTTATGATCGGTTTCCAATTCAAATTTGAGCCCAAACAGATATTGATGCATTTTCTTTACCCCATAAAGACATGCTATAGGCCCTCTCAGCCTTAGACAGACTTCTGGATGCATAAGCAACCGGTTGCAATTTCCCAGATTCATTAGCTTGCTGCAATACACACCCGACACTGTATGACGACGCATCACATGCTAGTACCAAACGCTTACATGGATCGTACAACACAAGCAATTTGTTTGAGCATAACAGTTTTCTAGCTTTTACAAAGGCATTTTCTTGGCTTTTACCCTCTACCCATTCATCTCCTTTACGCAGTAACAAGTGCAGAGGTTCTAACAGTGTGCTAAGACCCGATAAGAAGTTACCAAAGTAGTCCAGGAGTCCCAAGAAACGACCGCAGCTCCGTCACGTTCTGTGGTCTCGATGCGTTTTTGATTGCCTCCATCTTCAAATCGGTGGGCCTGATGCTGTCCGCAGCGATTCTTCTCCCCAGGAACTCCACTTCAGGTGCCAGGAAAACACACTTAGAGCGTTCTAACCTGAGCCCCACGAGATTAAGCCGACAAAGAACCTCTTCCAGGTTCTGCAGATGCTCGACAGTGTCCCGACTTGTAACCAAGATGTCATCCTCGAAGACCAACGTATGCGGGACGGACTTCAGTAAGCTTTCCATGTTCCTCTGGAATATCGCCGTGGCTGATCGAATCCCAAACGGGCATCTGTTGTAAATGAAGAGATCTTTGTGCGTATTGATTCCATTTGATGATTCCTCCTTCTCCTGCGTCATGTAGGCCGAGGTCAAGTCCAGCTTCGTGAACATTTTTCCTCCCGCCAGCGTCGCAAATAGGTCGTCTGCCTTTGGTAGCGGGTATTGATCCTGCAGGAAGAAACGATTGATAGTTACTTTGTAATCACCACAGATTCTGATGGTGCCATCTTCCTTGAGGACTGGCCCACTCGTTGAATTCGATCGGCGAAATTATGCCCTCTCGTTGCAGCCGGTCCAGCTGGATCTCCACCCTCTCTCTCATCATGCACAGTACCGCTTTCGCCTTGTGATGGATGGGTCACGCCCCCGGAATCAGGTGGATCTGCACTTTTGCTCCCTGGAACTTCCCGATGCCTGGTTTGAACAGCGAGGGGAACTTGTTTAGGACATGGGCACATGAAGTGTCGTTGACGGACGAGAGCGCTCGGACATCATCCCAGTTCCAGTGTATCTTTCCCAGCCAGCTCCTGCCGAGCAGCATGGGGCCATCGCCCAGTATCACCCAGAGTGTTAACTTGTGCACCGCTCCATTGTAGGAGACCTTTACAGTAGCACTGCCAATTACGGGAATCAGTTCCTTTGTGTACATTCTCAGTTTAGTACGAATGGGAGTCAGGACTGGCCTTGAGGCCTTGCTGCACCACAATTGATCGAAAGTCTTTTTGCTCATAATGGATTGGCTCATGCCCGTGTCCAACTCCATTGAAACCGGGAGTCCATTTAGTTCAACCTTCAGCATTATCGGGGGACACTTTGTGATAAATGTGCGCACCCCATATACCTCTGCCTCCTCTGTCTGAGGCTCTGGTTCGTCGTGATCCACCGTGGATCAGTCCTCCTCTGCAACGTGGTGGTTTACAGGATTAGCAGGGTTTGCAGCTCGCCTGCACATATGTTGGAGGTGTCCCATTGTTCCACAGCCCTTGCAGACGTATCCTTTGAAGCGGCATGAATGGAAACAATGATCACCCCTGCAGCGTTAACAAGGTGTTAATGGCCTTGCATTCACCACCCTTGATGGTGAACTCTCAGACATCTGCAGACGTGCAGCTGCAGGCATGTGAGGCCTGCCCTGTACGTTACAATTCAAAAACAACATTACTTTGTTTATAGTATTTGCAGCAGCACTCGTGAGCTGAGAGATTTGTTTGGTATTGTCACTGGTGGCAATGAACACCTGGGCTATTGCTATGGCTTAACTCAAGGTTGGGGTCTCTACAGTCAAAAGTTTGCGAAGTATTACTTCATGGCCAATGCCCAGTACAAAGAAGTCCCTGAGCATGTGCTCCAAGTGTCCTTCAAATTCACCATGTCCTGCAAGGCGCCTTAGCTCGGCAACGTAGCTCGCCACTTCCTGGCCTTCAGACTTCTTGTATGTATAGAACCTGTACCTCTCCATCAGAATGCTTTCTTTCGGGTTTAGATGCTCCGGGACCAGTGTGCACAAATCATCATACGACTTCTTTGTGGGTTTCGCTGGAGCAAGCAGATTTTTCATGAGGCCATACGTTGGCACCCTGCAAATGGAGAGGTGGATCGCCCTTCATTTGGCAGCATTCACTTCTCCTTCTAGCTCGTTGGCCACGAAGTATTGGTTGAGTCGCTCCACGAAGGTTTCCCAATCATCTCCCTCCGAAAATTTCTCCAGGATGCCCAATGTTCTCTACATCGTTGCAGTGGGGTTCGTCATCTGTATCTCGTCGCCAGTTGCTATGTATGGAATAAAGAATCTGACCAGATACTGTGAGCTCAAAGTAAGGTGTGACCGTAGTCCTTTATTACGGGTCTTCAGAGTGCCTTTCCAGCCTGTGAAACCTCCTTATGTACAGGTGGTCCCAAGGGATTGTGGGATCCCTTGGGACTCCAGGGGATGAGCCCTCTGGTGGTTAAACAAGGTATTTACATGTTTACATGTAGAACCATTTGGACCACTTAAGTTCTATTCATTTGCGTCTCTCCAATTAATTAGTGCAGGTACAGGTATCTCTCAATTGTTCTGAACAAGGCATTCTCTGATCCTCTACTGAAGCCACCTGAGCAACAATGAGATCTTCATTCCTTTGAACCTTAAGGATAAGTGAGCACAGTGATTTTTTTCTTGTTGCTTTTTGTCTACCTGAATAAGAAACCATTAAGAAAGAGTGGCTTCATCTTTGGGGCTTATTTGTTCAAAAAGGTATTGCAGCTTCAATCTGAAGTAGTTCTGCTAAAGTTGTCAATCCAGACACGGTCCAATTCTGGAGAGAAATGGTGCAAAACTTCTTGGAGGAGGTATTCTCATAATGCTTTGTAATTGAAACTGGGTAAGTGCTGAGGGAGTCATTTAGCCCCCATGGGTACTTGTTAAACCTCCTGCCTTCCTTAGCCTTTTTGTACCTATTGAAACAGGAACCTTGGGTAAGAGTGTATCCATGCATATGCAGACCTGTTTCATGGGTGAGAGAATTGGCATTAGTATAACTGCAGCACGAGTGAAGACTACTTAAGATCAATCCTGAGAAAATCATGTTTGAAGTGATATTGATATGTTGAACACTTCATGTGATGGCATCTGTGACAGGAAAATGTCAGTTGCATAATTTAAATTTCATAGAAACATAGAAAATAGATGCAGGAGTAGGCCATTCGGCCCTTCGAGCCTGCACCACCATTCAATATGATCATGGCTGATCATTCCCTCAGTACCCCTTTCCTGCTTTCTCTCCATACCCCTTGATCCCTTTAGCCGTAAGGGCCATATCTAACTCCCTCTTGAATATATCCAATGAGCTGGCATCAACAACTCTCTGCGGCAGGGAATTCCACAGGTTAACAACTCTCTGAATGAAGAAGTTTCTCCTCATCTCAGTCCTAAATGGCCTACCCCTTATCCTAAGACTGTGTTGTGTCTCCTGGTTCTGGACTTCCCTAACATCGGGAACATTCTATCCACATCTAACCTGTCCCGTCCCGTCAGAATCTTATAAGTTTCTATGAGATCCCCTCTCATCCTTCTAAACTCCAGTTTATAAAGGCCCAGTTGATCCAGTCTCTCCTCATATGACAGTCCTGCCATTCCGGGAATCAGTCTGGTGAACCTTCGCTGCACTCCCTCAATAGCAAGAACGTCCTTCCTCCCTGATAAGTTGATGATCCCTTTAAGCTTAAATTGTTCTCCATTTATTGCAATGTGAAATTGAATCTGACTTTACACTAACATTAAAGTTAATTTGATCTCTTGTCCATTTCACAAATCATTCACCTTACTATATGAATATAGTCTTTGTAGCCGCCAATCAGTAACCATCGGTAGTGTTCAGTGTCGGAGGACCTGGAAGGTGATTGGATTCAATCCTTGATGTGTCCATGGCATCCAGAGTGCTAGAGCACATGTGCTGCTCTCATTGGTAATGACTGAAATGCTGAGCCAATTGAAATTTTCAAGACTGAGATTGATCGATTTTGGTTACGTTAAGATATGGGGAAAAGGTGAGTAAATGGAGTTGAGGAACAGACCAGCTGTGAGATAATAAAATGGTGGAACAGGTTAGAAGGGCCGAATGGCCTATTCCTGTTGCTAAAAAAAAATTCCATTCCTATTTTTTGTTAGGACATGGGTAAAGTTGGATCGCATTAAAAATATCAAGCGATCACATCAAGACAAATTGCTTCCTTTTTCATTCTCCTTCTCCATTACCCCGTCCCTGCACATTCGTACAAGTGTTGCTGAAACAGGCACTCTAGTCCATCAACACATACCAGTAGAACAAATTGGATATAGGTGAGGTGGGGTGAGAGATTGCAGTTTAAAAAAATCTAAATCAATAGCCTAATAAATAGAAATGATGGGATAGCTTTGTATTTAGTTTAATTTTGACCATATAATATGTAATTGCTAGTGTTTTCAAGCAGAGTTCAATGAAAACTTAAATAAAAAAGTAAATAGGAGTTATTTAAATGTACTTGCAGATTTGCTGTGGCATTCCTCACAGTGACTCAGATTTGACGTTGATGCAGGGATGCAGGCCTTACTGGGTTGTGTGTGAAGGGGTTCATATCTCCAGGATAAGGATTTGTAAAGAAGTTTGTGATTGGTTCCTGACAAATACCCATTACAGTTAGATAAATAATGTTATTCTGCTTGCATAACACATCAATAAATACATCTTTAATATTAGGGTACAGTTTTTATAATGTAGCTGAAAGAATATATAAAATTTAATGCATTTGCATCTTTCCATCTTTGCCAAATCTCTCTGCAGCAATGCTTGGTGTTACCAAAAGGTTCTGTTTAAATAACTATTTAAATTCAGGACTTTCATTCAGAACCACTTGCAAACTTGTACAGTGCTTCAGTCCTGCCAAAATGTACTACTCTTTTGAGTTTGGTATAAAAGCATATGAATAAAGGAACTGGTGTGATCGTTTAGAATACATTACAAATTAGAAAGGCCTGCCCTGCCATTCTTCCTTGTATCCTTTCCCAATCTCTGAATGTCTCCTTTGCATTTGCATTCCGCTCTTTTTATTGTGCTCGCCAACTGTAATACTTCAGATAGCATATCGTACAGCCTTTTTTCTCTCGGTAATTTTCCATGGGAGGAGGTGGGATTTACAAGCAGCATGACATGACCTTGCAAACTCTTGCAAAGCCTTGTCAATCATAAAATAAATTGTAGGCACAATTGCATGCTGGGAGTTATTGCTAGCTATATTGTTGCATCTCTTTGACTGACCCCAATACTTCTGAGAAACTACATGAACTTGAGGCACAGGCCTCCGATGAAAAAGCTATTGTTTAGGTAAATGTAATCTTCATATGTCTCATGTTGCATACCGTATCTACATAGTACATACTCAGCTAAATAGAGAGACCAAGTTGGTGGTCGAAAGGATTTTCAAAATATATTTACCGTGATTTGATTCATTGCCCTTCTATTTTTGCTTATTAGATTTTGTCACTGCCAATACTTCATTTATTTTTGTCGTATGTCCGCACTACTTCCTCCTTGGAATTTTGCCAACTTTGCTCATGTTTGATTTGTATGTTTTCCACTTTTTATGATTCATTGTTTTTATGAATATAATCGTTGAGCCAATCGGGGTTAAACATGATGCAAAATGTGCACATAAATAAATGTGACACCCAAGTGTGTGTTGCCTGAAGAATGGCAGACAAAACACACGCTAGATGTACGACGTTTAAGTACATACTGAGCAATTGCCCAGGGTAAGTCAGAGGATACGTGATTTTATTGCAACTGGAGTCTTATGCCACAAAACTTTAATATTAATCAGCAGGAAGTTTTAAAGTGCGACAGCTCTTGGCCTCTTAAGAGAAAGATAATGTTTTCAGCTTCTTACTGTACCAGTTTGTGCAATTGGAACATGCTTTGCTTACCAGCACTTAATTCAAACTCTAGTTTGACCTGTGCCAGCCGTGGCTCAGTGGGTAGCACAACAATCTAAGCTGACACTCCAGTGCAGTGCTGAGGGAGTGCTGCATTGTCGGAAGTGCCGTATTTTGGATGAGATAAACCGAGGCCCCGTCTGCCCCCTCAGGTGGACGTACAAGATCACATGGCACTATTTTGAAGAAGAGCAGGGGAGTTATCCCTGGTGTCCTGGCCAATATTTATCCCTCAACCAACATCTAAAAAAAAACCAGACTATCTGGCCATTATCACATTGCTGTTTGTGGGAGCTTGCTGTGCACAAATTGGCTGCTGCGTTTCCCACATTACAACAGTGACTACACTTCAGAAGTACTTCATTAACTGTAAAGTGCTTTGGGATGTCCTGAAAGGCGCTATACAAATTCAAGTCTGTCTGTCTTTCTGTCTTATTCTAAACTGTGCTGGCAACTTGAGTGATTGTCAACTGTACGAAGAGCTATGACGAACAGAATTCTGAATCTTTGTGATGATATCCATCTGACCATTTATACTGTCAATGCTACAAAAATGTTATCCCTAAAATAAACATTTCCATCCATTATCTTGAGATTTGCAATCCTTGCATCTTTTGACTAATAAAAATGAGGTGTGTTCAGGTTACAATATATACCTCAAGAAAATGAATCCTTGTAAAGCTTCAATGATGTAGGCGGTCAAGCGAAGGATAAGCAATTTTACTCATCGAGAAAACTAGCAAAAGCTGACCAGCTTCAACAAAGTTTACGCAGCCCTCCCAAACTGATTACTCAAAATCAGTGCTGATTTGCGGTTTATGAATGTGAAAAACCAGTTGTTGCTCAGGCTTGTAGTTGAAGCTGTAAATATATCCAACATTCCTCACTTGGGAGGGAAAGCCTGAAGGGGAAATACAGATGTTTAAGGCACAAAATGTAGTTTTGTGTGGGGGGGAGGGAAAGGGGGGTGCGCACGGGGGGGGCTTTATTTTCCAATCTACAATGAACATAGCATTTCTTTTTTTCATCTAACACGGGATAAAACTGCTCTCTGGCATTTGGAAATTAATTATTTTTGTTCATATGTTAAAACTTCTTTCTCCCAAAAGCAGCAGACTGGGAGCAAATACAGGGTTTAATCCCTATATTACCAATCATAAGATCATTCGAGTTTCGGATGTTGGCAAGAAAGTTATAATTGGGCACAGTTATAAATGTGCCCAACCTCGGCCTGTGCAGCTACTGAGTGCATTTCTAGGAGGGGACTGAGTCAATGCTCTGAATGTTTATACGCATACCGGTTAATGTAAACATTTTCCTACTTCACAATTGACGAGTTTTTAATTTTTTTTAAAAAGAGCAACAAAGTGACAGTTGGGTCTTCCAACAGGCTAACCAGACCAACACTTCCCCAAATGTTACTTCAGTTACTATCTCATTTCGCACTCTTGCATGTTCAACTCCCACCAACTCTCCACTCTGTTTAGAGACAGCCTCCCCAACCCTCCCAGTTCAAGCTCACACTCAACCCTCTCCAATCTTCATAGTGGCATTCTTATCTCCGACAGCCAATTTCAAGCTTGTCGTCGTCTTCTATTCCCTACTCAAGCTGGCAATATTTTTCTCCCCACTGCATACCTTCTAAATGGTTCTTTTCACTCCCCACCCAGTTCAAGATGGCACGCTTTTCTCCACTCTCCTTCCCCTCTAGTATTGCTACAGCTCTCTTTTGCACCCCCTCCCCCCCCCCCCCCAAACCATTACTCTTTACTTCCCTCTTCCCTTCCTCGCTGCTTTCTTCCCTTTTTCGCCTTTCTCCTGTGATAGCAAGTTAGTTTTATTTTGTCAGAGGGGAGGCATAACAGGATGCATCCACAGGAAACAAATGAAGACAGAAGTCTTGCAAAAGTGCCCTTGATATGATTGCAAGGAGGAAAGAATTTAGATTGGAGTATTCACGGGCAAGTCAAAGATTTCCGAAATGCTGATTTAGTGTTTGAACATCTGCATACAGGAACCAAATTCCAGGCAACAACACTGCCTGAGACAGTGGGTCACAGGTAGTCCACTGCTCTTAATGTCATGAGGACTATGTTGAGTTCTGGAGCAAGTAATGGATTCTAAGTGTAGCCTACGAAACAAGGCTGTGATAGAAACTTAGAAAATAGGTGCAGGAGTAGGCCATTCGGCCCTTCGAGCCTGCACCACCATTCAATATGATCATGGCTGATCATTCACCTCAGTACCTCTTTCCTGCTTTCTCTCCATACCCCTTGATCCCTTTAGCCGTAAGGGCCATATCTAACTTCCTCTTGAATATATCCAATGAACTGGCATCAACGTGTCTCTGTGGCAGGGAATTCCACGGGTTAACAACTCTGAGTGAAGAAGTTCCTCCTCATCTCATTCCTAAATGGCCTACCCCTTATTCTAAGACTGTGTCCCCTGGTTCTGGACTTGCCCAACATCGGGAACATTCTTCCCGCATCTAACCTGTCCAGTCCCGTCAGAATCTTATATGTTTCTATGGGATCCCCTCTCATCCTTCTAAACTCCAGTGTATAAAGGCCCAGTTGATCCAGTCTCTCCTCATATGACAGTCCAGCCATCCCTGGAATCAGTCTAGTGAACCTTCGCTGCACTCCCTCAATAGCAAGAACGTCCTTCCTCCATTTTAATGTAGACTTTGTAGAACACTGAAAATGTTAATTATGATGAGAAGGACTGAACTTTCTTTGGAAGTTTTAGCATTCCTCTTTTTCCTATCATCTTTGGCACTTGCTCGGCTCAGTATGATTACTGAGTTGAACATTTATTTGTCCCGGCATTGAACACGGTACACCTAATAGAGATGAATGAGTAACATCTTGGCCAATATTTCTTTATGGACCGTTAATTGAGACGAGAATTCTAAGTCTCAAGAGATATATTGGGCCGTATTTCTGAATCCATTGATCACCTACTTGATCTATTGAGCTGTCCAGAAGTAGCTTTTTTCACTACTGTATCTCATGTAGTGTTCCCTATAGACTTGTCTCTATCCAGCTGCTGCTAATAGCTGATGCCGAGCCTTGTGAGAGAGCCCAGTACGGTCCCGAGGCAGAGTCACAATGGCTCTGCTTCCATTTTGAGCAGGAGATTGGAGTCCACCTTTAGCCTCATGGGAAACTTTCAAAGTGTTCTGTGTCTTATTTTTGAGTACGAGACCAGATACAAAGTTTAATCGGTAGGGAACTGTCTTGGAAACTATATGGCAGGAGGTCAGCAGCAGCTCAGAGTGCAAAGGTAAGAGTTTGGTAAGTGGGAGCGTTCAGGCAAGTGGGAGCAGGAGGTGTTGCTTTGTCTTGTTTTCCCCACCAGTGCTCACTCCCCGACCTAGGAGGAAAAGAAAATGAAGTGTGATGTCACAGCCAAGAGGGTAAGTGATTGGCTGGTTGATTGGTGAGTAGTTTTTCTTTTTTCTTTATCTTGTCAGTAAGAAACCTTAGGTTATTTTAAGGGTTAAGTCATGGTAGGAGAGCCCAGACCCGTGTCATGCTCCTCCTGTGCCACGTGGGAAATCAGGGACGCTTCCAGTGTCCCCGACGACTATGTGTGCAGGAAGTGTATGCAGCTGCAGCTCACAAGACGGCACTGGAGCTGCGGATGGATTCATTCTGGAGCATGTGCGATGCTGAGGATGTTGTGGATAGCACGTTCAGTGAGTTGCTCACACCGCAGGTAAAGGTTACAAAGGCAGATAGGGAACGGGTGACCATCAGGCAGTGCAGAAGCAGGAAGGCTGTGCAGGAGTCCCCTGCAGTCATCTCCCTCCAAAACAGATATACCGCTTTGGATATTGTTGGGGGAGATGGCTCACCAGGGGAAGGCAGCAGCAGCCAAGTTCATGGCACCGTGGGTGACTCTGCTGCACAGCAGGGCAGGAAAAAGAGTGGGAGAGCTATAGTGGTAAGGGATTCTATTGTAAGGGGGATAGATAGGTGTTTCTGCGGTCGCAACCGAGACTCCAGGATGGTATGTTGTCTCCCTGCTGCAAGGGTCAAGGATGTCTCTGAGCAGCTGCAGGGAATTCTAGAGGGGGAGGGTGAACAGCCAGTTGTCATGGTGCATCTAGGTACCAACGATATAGGTAAAAAGTGGGATGAGGTCCTACAAGCTGAATTTAGGGAGCTAGGAGTTAAATTAAAAAGTAGGACCACAAAGGTAGTAATCTCAGGATTGCTACCAGTGCCATGTGCTAGTCAGAGTAGAAATAACAGGATAGCTAAGATGAATACATGGCTTGAGGATTGGTGCAAGAGAGAGGGATTCAAATTCCTGGGACATTGGAACCGGTTCTGGGGGAGGTGGGACCAGCACAAGCCAGACGGTCTGCACCTGGGCAGGACCGGAACCCATGTCTTGGCGGGGGGGGGGGGGGCAGGGTGTTTGCTAGTGCTGTTGGGGAGGGGTTAAACTAATATGGCAGGAGGATGGGAACCTATGCAGGGAGACAGAAGGAAAGAAAATGGGAGCAGAAGTAAAAGATAGAAAGGAATATAGTAAAAGTGGAGGGCAGAGAAACCCAAGGCAAAAATCAAAAAGGGCCACATTACAGCAAAATTCTAAAGGGACAGAGTGTTAAAAAGACAAGCCTGAAGGCTCTATGCCTCAATGCGAGGAGTAATTGTAATAAGGTGGATGAATTAACTGCGCAGGCAGCTATTAACGATTATGATATAATTGGGATTATGGAAACATGGCTCCAGGGTGACCAAGGCTGGGAACTCAACATCCAGGAGTATTCAACATTCAGGAAGGATAGACAGAAAGGAAAAAGAGTTGGGGTAGCATTGCTGGTTAAAGAGGAAATTAACGCAATAGTAAGAAAGGATATTAGCTTGGATGATGTGGAATCGGTATGGGTGGAGCTGCGGATTACCAAAGGGCAGAAAACGCTAGTGGGAGTTGTGTACAGACCACCAAACAGTAGTAGTGAGGTTGGAGACAGCATCAAACAAGAAATTAGGGAGCGTGCAATAAAGGTTCAGCAGTTATCATGGGCGACTTTAATCTACATATAGATTGGGCTAACCAAACTGGTAGCAATGCGGTGGAGGAAGATTTCCTGGAGTGTATTAGAGATGGCTTTCTAGAACAATATGTCGAGGAACCAACTAGAGAGCTGGCCATCCTAGACTGGTTGTTGTGTAATGAGAGAGGACTAATTAGCAATCTTGTTGTGCGAGGCCCCCTGGGGAAGAGTGACCATAATATGGTAAACTTCTTGATTAAGATGGAGAGTGACAGTGTTAATTCAGAGACTAGGGTCCTGAACTTAAGGAAAGGTAACTTCGATGGTATGAGACGTGAATTGGCTAGGATAGACTGGCAAATTATACTTAAAGGGTTGACAGTGGATAGGCAATGGCAGACATTTATAGATTACATGGATGAACTTTAACAATTGTACATCCCTGTCTGGAGTAAAAATAAAACTGGGAAGGTAGCTCAACCGTGGCTAACAAGGGAAATTAAGGATAGTGTTAAATCCAAGGAAGAGGCATATAAATTGGCCAGAAAAAGCAGCAAACCTGAGGACTGGGAGAAATTTAGAATTCAGCAGAGGAGGACAAAGAGTCTAATTAGAAGGGGGGAAATAGAGTATGAGAGGAAGCTTGCAGGGAACATAAAAACTTACTGCAAAAGCTTCTATAGATATGTGAAGAGAAAAAGATTAGTGAAGACCAGCGTAGATCCCTTGCAGTCAAAATCAAGTGAATTTATAATGGGGAACAAAGAAATGGCAGACTAATTGAACAAATACTTTGGATCTGTCTTCACTAAGGAAGACACAAATAACCTTCTGGAAATACTAGGGGTTCGAGGGTCTAGCGAAAAGGAGGAACTGAAGGAAATCCTTATTAGTCAGGAAATTGTGTTAGGGAAATTGATGGGATTGAAGGCCGATAAATCCTCAGGGTCTGATAGTCTGCATCCCAGAGTACTTAAGGAAGTGGCCCTAGAAATAGTGGATGCATTGGTGATCATTTTCCAACATTCTATTGACTCTGGATCAGTTCCTATGGACTGGAGGGTAGCTAATGTAACACCACTTTTTAACAAAGGAGGGAGAGCGAAAACAGGGAATTATAGACAGGTTAGCCTGACATCGGTGGTGGGGAAAATGTTGGAATCAATTATTAAAGATGAAATAGCAGCGCATTTGGAAAGCAGTGACAGGATCGGTCCAAGTCAGCATGGATTTATGAAAGGGAAATCATGCTTGACAAATCTTCTAGAATTTTTTGAGGATGTAACTAGTAGAGTGGACAAGGAGAACCAGTGGATGTGGTGTATTTGGACTTTCAAAAGGCTTTTGACAAGGTCCCACACAAGAGATTGGCGTGCAAAATTAAAGCACATGGTATTGGGGGTAATGTACTGACATGGATAGAGAACTGGTTGGCAGACAGGAAGCAGAGAGTTGGAAAAAACGGGTCCTTTTCAGAATGGCAGGCAGTGACCAGTGGGGTGCTGCAGGGTTCAGTGCTGGGACCCCAGCTATTTACAATATACATCAATGATTTAGGTGAAGGAATTGAATGTAATATCGGCAAGTTTGCAGATGACACTAAGCTGGGTGGCGGTGTGAGCTGTGAGGAGGACGCTAAGAGGCTGCAGGGTGACTTGGACAGGTTAGGTGAATGGGCAGGTGCATGGCAGATGCAGTACAATGTGGATAAATGTGAGGTTATCCACTTTGGTGGCAAAAACAGGGAGACAGAATATTACCTGAATGGTGACAGATTAGTAAAAGGCGTGGTGCAATGGGACCTGGGTGTCATGGTACATCAGTTATTGAAGTTTGGCATGCAGGTACAGCAGATGGTGAAGAAAGCAAATGGCATGTTGGCCTTCATAGCTAGGGGATTTGAGTATAGGAGCAGGGAGGTCTTACTGCAGTTGTACAGGGCTTTGGTGAGGCCACACCTGGAAGATTGTGTTCAGTTTTGGTCTCCTAATCTGAGGAAGGACGTTCTTGCAATTCAGGGAGTGCAGCGAAGATTCACCAGACTGATTCCCGGGATGGCAGGACTGACCTATGGGGAGAGACTGGGTCGACTGGGCTTGTATTCACTGGAGTTTAGAAGAATATGAGGGGATTTCATAGAAACATATAAAATTCTGACGGGACTGGACAGGTTAGATGCAGGAAGAATGTTTCCGATGTTGGGGAAATCCAGAACCAGGGGACATAATCTAAGGATAAGGGGTAAGCCATTTAGGACTGAGATGAAGAGAAACTTCTTCACTCAGAGAGTTGTTAACCTGTGGAATTCCCTACCGCAGAGAGTTGTTGATGCCAGTTGATTGGATATATTCAAAAGGGAGTTAGATATGGCCCTTACGGCCAAAGGGATCAAGGGGTATGGAGATAAAGCAGGAAAGGGGTACTGAAGTTGAACGATCAGCCATGATCTTATTGAATGGCGGTGCAGGCTCGAAGGGCTGAATGGCCTGCTCCTGCATCTAATATTTCTATGTGTCTATGCTTCTATCTCATTTCTCCAGAATGTGTGTGGTCAGTTGACTGTTTGCATTTTTATTTTGTACACTGGGTGATCATAAAATTGGGACGGAGAAACTTCTTTTGGTAAAATGTGATTCGTCATTCCACAAGAACACCAATCAGAAAACAGAAAACCATTCAGCCAAAAAATAGACTCCAACAACACGCATCATAAAAATTGTGAAAGTTGTTGAACTGTCTGAAATAAGTCTTCACCAATCAGAACTGTTAAATAGTCAGTTGTGTTTCAGTAGCCATCAAAAGTAATTGTGCGCGTCTTAAATCATAAATGGGAAACAGGAATTGTGCCAAAAGATTGAAGATTGCTGTTCAAGAAAGGGGAAAGGGACAAATCAGCAAATTCCAGTCCATTTATTCTTGCCTTACTTGTAAGTAAACGTTGGAATAAAATTAGTAATAATTAGAAATGCATGAACTAATTAGGGGCAGCCAGCAGGGAATTGTCAAGGGCAGGTCGTGAATGACTAATTTCATTGAATAATTTGAGGAATCCACAGTGTAGACATAGAGAATGCATGACCATAAAAACGTATTGATTAAGTCACAAAGCCTAACCATGCAATTAGAGCAATGTATGGATACCTTGTGTAGACAGAAAATGGTAAATTAGGTTGTAACTAAAGCAGATCCATAATTCACTGTCATTTAAAAACATAAAGAATTTCTTGGCAGGTTCCTGGAAATAACTTGCATGATGTAACAAAGTATGCTTCACCACTTTCTAAATAGGTGCTGCAATAAGGGGTTTTTTATGGTGCTATGACATCGTCTAAAATCAGTCAAAGCCCAGTGGGGAGAGGGATTTTTTAAAGGTGTGCATTCAAAAGCATTGCTGTATCAATTGATTTTATAATCTGCACCAAGTATTTTGTTCCTGTATTTTCTGTAATTTGAATATCCAAAAGTGGTGATTTTTTTTAAATTCCTGGGATGTGGGCATTGCTGGCAAGGCCTGCATTTATTGCCCATCCCTAATTGCCCTTGAGAAGGTGGTGGTGAACCGCCTTCTTGAACTGCTGCAGTCCATGTGGTGAAGGTGCTCCCACAGTGCTGTTCGGGAGGGAGTTCCAAGATTTTGACCCAGGGACGATGAAGGAACGGCGATATATTTCCAAGTCAAGATGGTGTGTGACTTGGATGGGAACATGGAGGTGATGGTTGTTTTCATGCGCCTGATGCCCTTGCCTTCTAGGTGGTAGAGGTCATGGGTTTGGGAGGTGCTGTTGAACAAGCCTTGGCGAGTTGCTGCACTGCATCTTGTAGATGGTACACACTGCAGCCACGGTGCGCCGGTGGTGGAGGGAGTGAATGTTTAAGGTGGTGGATGGGGTGCCAATCGAGCAGGCTGCTTGGTCCTGGATGGTTTCCAACTTCTTGAGTGTTGTTGGCACTGCACTCATCCAGGCAATTGGAGAGTATTCCATCACACTCCTGACTTGTGCTTTATAGATGGTGGAAAGGCTTTGGAGAGTCAGGAGGTGAGACACTCGCCACAGAATACCCAGCTTCTGACCTGCTCTTGTTGCCAAAGTATTTATGTGGCTGGTCCAGTTAAGTTTCTAGTCAATGATGACTCCCAGAATGTTGCTGGTGGGGGATTTAGCAATGGTAATGCCATTGAATTAGTTAAACTCTCGCTTGTTGGAGATAATCGATGTCTGGCACTTAAGTGGCAAATAACATTCGCGCCACACATCAGCCCAAGCCTGAATGTTGCCCAGGTCTTGATGTATGCGGGCATTGACTGTTTCATTATCTGAGGAGATGTGAGTGGAATTGTGAACACTGTGCAATCATCAGCGAACATCCCCACTTCTGACCTTGTGATGGAGGGAAGGACATTGATGAAACAGCTGAGGATGGTTGGGCCAAGCACACTTCCCTGAGGAACTCCTGCAGCGATGTCCTGGGCCTGAGATGATGGACCTCCATCTTCCTTTGTGCTAGGTTTGACTCCAGCCAGTCGAGAGTTTTCCCCCTGATTCCCATTGATGTCAGTTTTACTCGGGCCCTTTGATGCCATGCTCAGTCAAATGCTGCCTTGATGTCGAGGGCAATCACTCTCACCTCACCCCTGGAAGTCAGCTCTTTTGTCCATGTTTGGATCAAGGCTGTAATGAGGATTGGAGCCGAGTGGTCTTGACGGAACCCAAACTGAGCATCGGTGAGCATGTTATTGGTGAGTAAGTGCCGCTTGATAGCACTGTCAACGACACCTTCCATCACTTTGCTGCTGACTGAGAGTTGACAGATGTGGCGGTAATTGTCCAGATTGGATTTGTCCTGCTTTTTGTGGACAGGACATACCTGGGCAGTTTTCCACATTGTCCGGTAGTTGCCAGTGCTGTTGTCATCATCATCATCATCATAGGCAGTCCCTCGGAATCGAGGAAGACTTGCTTGCACTCCTGAAGTGAGTTCTTTGGTGGTTGAACTGTCCAATACGAGAGCCACAGACTCTGTCACAGGTGGGACAGATAGTCATTGAGGGAAGAGGTGGGTGGTACTGGTTTGCCGCATGCTCTTTCCGCTGCCTGCGCATGATTTCTGCATGCTCTCGGGGTTGAGACTCGAGGTGCTCAGCGCCCTCCTGGATGCAATTTCTCCACTTAGGGCAGTCTTTGACCAGGGACTCCCAGGTGTCAGTGGGGATGTCGCACTTTATCAGGGAGGCTTTGAGGGTGTCCTTGTAACGTTTCCGCTACCCATATTTGGCTCATTTGCTGTGAAGCAGCTCCGCGAAGAGCACTTGCTTTGGGAGTCTCGTGGTCTGGCATGTAGTGCTGCAGCTGTACTGGAACAGCTTGGCCAGAGGAGCGACTAGTTCTGGAGCGCAAGTCTTCAGCGTTACAGCCGGGATGTTGTCGGGGCCCGTAGCCTTTGCTGTAGCCAGTGTGCTCAGCAGCTTGATTGTCATAATTAAGAGTGTGTCGAGCTGGTTTGGGGGTTAGTGGAACAGGTCGAATCAACCACACCAGCACTCCAAACAAGACTTTGTAACATTTTAGATTAGTGATATTAAGCAAGAATCCATTATACGGATGGAGGATTATGTTGCAGAAGGTTAGCTAGCTGGTCAATGCAAGATAGTCCGATTTCAATGGAAACTGTTAGTGAGTCATGAGCCATGTTATTGCATGGTAGCAGCACACACACCACTACATCATCCAACAACAAATTCATTCATATAGCCAAGTGATTTAACACTGAAATGCAGAGATTCCATCTGATAATGCCAGAGTGATTATGTTGACCATAAAAGCTGAAACCGAGACTGACTAGTCCACCAGAAGCCAACCATGTCAGCCCATCCCAGTGACCAACAATAATCATAATGGGTCAGTATATCCAACTGGCGAGGGAAGACTTACAGGAGGATTCTTGACTGACCATGCAGTTGGCGACCGAATAAAGATTACAGGCACTCTTGTAAATACACCATGCACCAATATCTATAGTCTGATGTTAGTTATAACTAAGGAATGTAGTACAAGTCAACAGGATTGGCTGGTATGCAGTTCACTTAGTTTCGCATCAGGTACCAGTGATTCAATTGTGGAATATCTCAGCCACCTGAATTTTCTGGAAAGGAGAAGCCTTGCATAGCCTAGAAGTACAGTAATACACGGATCTCACACTTTAAGTGACTTGGTGGTTCTTGAAGTCGAAATCTTTTGAAGAGGTAATAATTATCAGATGTACAAAGGAGAACTTTATGCGGTTACCTGGCTTGGGCACAGGTGAGGAACGTACCTGGAGCATATAATGTGTAAGGGGAGCTTGGGGTGTGGGTTCAAATCCACAGTCCCCTGGGGTTCTGTATGTGTGATTTATGAGGATGGGTGAGTGATGAAGCACCAGACACAGTGGGTAAGAGTACAAAATGGCTAATGTTGTTTATTTAGAATAGTAAACACCAAGATAGAGGGTATAGGAAGAGGTCATAAATAGCAGTAATGGCACAATCTCACTCAACGCACGAAAAATCTCGCAACAGGGAAGGGGAAAATAAGAGGTTAAAACAGTCCACTCCCACACAACCACACCTCCCACTTCCACCCTTCTTACCAATTCCTATCCTAAATTGAGTCTGTGAGGGGGTTTGGGCTATACTCTCAATCCTATCAACTCCGGAGTTCTGGGGGCACTTATTTCAACTCGGGGTCCCTCTGGGGTGGGTTTTATGTTGTTGGTCAGTTCGGTTTTCCTCCTCGATGTTGCGTCGGTTTCTTCTCTTTGCCTTTCTTCTCTTTGCCTTAGGTTGGCTCCTAAGCAAAAAGCTGCTGGAGTTAAGCACACCTTCCCCAAAGCGAGGGCCCTGCGAAAAGCTGACTCAACTCCCAAAAGCTGACCCCAACCTCCAACCTCTGGTTGGTTTCCTTGCTCAGCTCAGCTGTGGGAAGTCACTGCCACAGCCTGCTGGTTTTCAGTCTCGGTGGCTTCTTCTGCGGAACTGCTGCTTCTTCCTCTGGTGGAGTGAGAGCGAGAGGGAGAAAGAGCTCTCTCTGGATACAAGCTGCCAGCTCCAAGCTCCAAGCTCTCCAACTGCTTCCACACCCTGCTGCTTCTACACTCCCGGTGGTTCGGTAGGTCCTATAACCAATTTAGTTCTGCCTTTTCGCGCTCAAACTCAGTTGGTGGTCCATTGTGTAAATTTGGGCGGGGAGATAGCTTTGAATATTTAATCAGAAGATGTCACAGGTACAGAAAGGTGTGAGGACAGGGGTATTGTGTTTCAGTGCACATTGGTGCCTAAAAGTCTGCTGGTCCTTTGATACGGTCCTGGGAGTGAATTGGTTTGGGCCTCCCCTTTGATGGGCCATTACTGTAGTGATTGTCCACTGTCCATATTAATTAGGTAGATGATGGTCCACATTCATTAGGGGTGAGTCATATTTTCAAACTGGGCCGGGTAGTCCCGATTGGTTGAGGATTTCCCCGCTTCAGGCCCGACTCGACCCCTGAATGGCCTGCCAGAATGCACTTTTCCCCCATTGGCCAGTGGCTCTGTCTCGCTTGTGAGCCAGGCTCCACACAATGTCTGTATCTGCCCACACGTTTCCCAGCCTGCCTGGTCTGAGGGCTTGGTGGCCAAAAAATATTTATTTAAAATGAATAGAACGATCCCATGTTAGTTTTCTTGTCCTTGGGGTGTTTCAGTAAAATGCGGCCGTGGATTTTTGAACCTTACAAATGCACCTTTTACTTTATGTTGCTGCCACTGGTCCAGTGGAATAGGTAATATTTGACTAATGCAGCAGCAGTTTGACTGCATTTAAATGTGCTGCATTGTCATTTGGAAGATGCCTGTGATGCCAGAAGATTTTTGGATAGCGTTATCTTCACTGTCACAGGCAGAATAGGAGCAGTGAAAGTAGATATCTCCATTTTCTCACAAAGCTACTTGCATTGGTCAGCTATAGTTTGTTTATTGCGGTGATATGTGTGAAAGACTTGAGAGATCCAAATCTGTTATTCTGATTCAGAAATGTTACCCTTGCACAAAATAGACTTTCCATCCTGGTTAGGAATGTTGCCCCCTCTCCAAACCTCAACAATAAATTAAGCCGTGCAGCACTGCTGAGTTTGAGCTTTTATTTCCTTTGTCGGAGAAAGAATGATTTTAAAACTTGTACAATTAGTTCCTTATAAGGTGTGTGTAACCATAGATAATTATGTTAAAGACAAAATGTGAAAGTGGGTTTTTGCCAGATTTGCGACATCCAAATTTAAAACTAGTAACAAAGGACTTTTTTTTCAGTATTTTAGTGGAAGTTTACTCCCTTTTTGGCGTGAAAACAAGTCATCCTCGTTTCGAGGGACTGCCTATGATGATGACTCCACAAAATAGCTTGGATTGTACAGAACTGTCTAAATTAGTCTTGTAATATTGTTGAAATTAGAGCCATTATCTTTTCAGAATATATCGGATTATAAAATGCCTTCTGTATGTTATCCCTGTAAACTGGGTGCCCCTTTATCAGAATGTTAGAATTCTTTTTGCGATTTTGCGTCCATGGCTTCAAGTGGCCATTGTTCTCGTAAGCTGGCTAAGTCACAAACCCATTGTTCCTTATAACAGTGGCTGCCTCATCTGTGCAGTCACCTCGCCCCAACGTGCACTTGATAATTTTTCATGAATAAAAACAAAAATGGATTATTCAGATTGAATAAAATGACCGAATTAAAAGTGCTTGTTGGTTTTTGGCTTGAATGGATCACCTCATAATATGACTGACTCCATAGCATCTATTTTTCTCTGTGCCTCATATCAGTATTCCCTGTGTATTTCCTGAAAATTACACACATGTCTCATGTCACTAAAGTCAATTATTTTCTTGTAAACAATGTTGGCAGCAGGAGTGTGTTGTTTTTCCTGTTTGTTTGTCATGCACTCTGTTTTCTTCATTATGGCTGAGTTCTTCATCTGTTAGCTATGGTGATAAGATGCAGAGAGGATGTTTCACCGATAGGGGAGATAGAACTAGGGGGCATAATCTTAGAATAAGGGGCCACCCATTTAAAACTGAGATAAGGAGGAATTTCTTCCCTCAGAGGGTTGTGGATCTGTGGAATTCGCTGCCTCAGAGAACTGTGGAAGCTGAATCATTGAATACATTTAAGACAGAAATAGACAGTTTCTTAACCGATAAGGTTATAAGGGATTATGAAGAGTGGGCAGGGAAGTGGACCTGAGTCCATGTTCGGATCAGCCATGATCGTATTAAACAGCTCGAAGGGCCTACTCCTGCTCCTATTTTTTATGTTCTTATAAGAACATGAGTATTACGCTCATATAATATCGGATGAAACTGAGTACCGTGAATAATGAGTAGGTGTGACCTTAGCTCTTTAATTAGACTCCAGAGTGCCGGTACAGTGTGGGAGGCCTGCTTATATACAGTGCTCCCAAAGGATGCTGGGATCCCTTGGGACTCCAACAGGTAGGCCCTCTGGTGGTGGTGTGATACAGGTTGCCAAGGGTTAAATACATAACATCACTCCCTCGTAAAGTCAATAGTACACTTATTTACCGGGTGAGCCGATCTGGGACTTTTCACTCCCTTGTCGATCGTCTCGATACAAAAGCAGGTGTGGGTGAGTTGGTTGGTTCTTCACTGGGCTGCTGGGTAGCTGGCCTTGCTGGGCTACTGGGGATGGTGAGTTCGGCTTCGTGGTCAACCGTGATGTCTGTTGCCACTTGTGAGTATGTTGGAGGGTCGAAGTTGGTGGTGTCCTCTTCGGGTTGCTCGTAGCTGTTAGTCAACAGCAATTTGGTTTAATCCAAATGCTTTCTGCTCGTTAGTCCATTGGCCAATTTGACCTGAAACACCCTACTCCCTTCTTTGGCTATGACCGTGCCAGCAAGCCATTTGGGACCATGCCCATAATTGAGTACAAACACAGGGTCATTGACCTCAATATCGCGTGACAAGTTTGCGCGATCATGGTACATGCTTTGTTGATGCTGCCTGCCCTCGACGTGATCGTGGAGATCAGGGTGGACAAGAGAGAGCCTTGTTTTGAGCGTCCTTTTCATGAGCAGCTCGGCTGGGGGAACCCCGCCCGGTGAGTGAGTAGGGTCTGGTGCGGTAGCTGAGCAGAGCTCGGGACAATCGGGTCTGCATCACGCGTTTCAAGCTTTGCTTGATGGTTTGAACTGCCCATTCTGCCTGGCTGTTGGATGCGGGCTTGAACGGGGCAGATGTGACGTGCTTGATCCCATTGCAGGTCATGAATTCCTTGAATTCAACACTGGTGAAACACGGCCCATTGTCGCTGACAAGGACATTAGGCAGGCCATCTGTGGCAAACATGGCTCGTAGGCTTTCAATAGTGGCAGTGGACATGCTTACAGACATTATTACACATTTAATCCATTTTGAATAAGCATCCACAACAACCAAGAACATTTTTCCTAGAAATGGGCCCGCATAGTCAACGTGGATCCTAGATCACGGTTTGGAGGGCCATGACCACAAACTTAGCGGTGCCTCCCTGGGTGCATTGCTCAGTTGAGAGCAAGTGTTGCACTGGCGCACGCATGACTCTAAATCTGAGTCGATCCCGGGCCACCACACATGGGATCTGGCTGTGGCTTTCATCATTACAATGCCTGGGTGGGTGCTGTGTAGGTCACGTATGAACGTTTCTCTGCCTTTCTTGGGCAAGACCACGCGCTTATCCTACAAAAGATAGTCCGCCTGTAAGGACATTTCGGCTTTGCGCCTGTGGAATGGCTTAATCTTTTCCTGCATCTCTGCTGGGACGCTGGATCAGCTTCCATGGAGGACACAGTTTTTTTTTACCAAGGACAGTAAAGGATCCTGGCTGGTCCAGGTCCTGATCTGGCGGGCCGTAATGGGTGACTTTTCGTTTTCAAATGCATCCATCACCAAGAGCAATTATGCAGGCTGTGCCATTTCCACCCCAATGGTAGGCAATGGTAGCCGATTGAGAGCACTGAGAGCAGTTCTCTGTGCCCGGTCTGTAGCGGATTACATAGTTGTATGCTGACAGCGTGAGCGCCCATCTTTAGATGCGGGCAGAGGCATTGGTGTTAATCCCTTTGCTGTCTGAGAATAGCGATATGAGCAGTTTATGTTCAGTTTCAAGCTCAAACTTGAGACCAAACAAATACTGGTGCATTTTTTTCACCCTGTAAATGCATGCCAGAGCTTCTTTTTCAATCATGCTGTAGGCCCTTTTGGCCTTGGATAGACTTCTGGATGCATAGACTTCTCGATCGGTTGCAAAATCCCCGATTCGTTAGCCTGTTGTAACACACACCCGACCCCGTATGACGACGCATCGGAAGCTAGCACTAATAGTTTACATGGGTTATACAGAACAAGCAGTTTGTTTGAACATAACAGATTTCAGGCTTTCTCAAAAGCAGCCTCTTGTGATTTCCCCCATACCCAATCGTCTCCCTTGCGTAGTAGCACATGTAGGGGTTCGAGCAAGGTGCTTAACCCGGGGAGGAAATTACCGAAATAGTTGAGGAGTCCCAGGAATGACCGCAGCTCCGTCAAGTTCTGTGGTCTCGGCGCGTTCTTGATGGCCTCTGTCTTGGTGTCGGTGTGTCTGATGCTGTCTGCTGCGATTCTTCTTCCCAAGAACTCAACCTTTGGCGCCAGGAAAACATACTTTATGCATTTCAACCTGAGTCCCACGCGATCTAGCCGACTTAGAACTTCTTCCAGATTCTTAAAGTGTTCGATGGTGTCCCGACCTGTGACCAGTATGTCGTCCTGGAAAACCACAGTGCGTGGAACTGACTTTAGCAGGCTCTCCATGTTCCGTTGGAAAATTGCCGCGGCCGAATGGATCCCAAACGGGCATCTGTTATCGATGAACAGACCTTTGTGCGTGTTGATGCAGGTGAGGCCTTTCGAAGATTCCTCCAGCTCCTGCGTTATGTAGGCCGAGGTCAGGTCCAATTTGGTGAATGTCTTTCCTCCAGCCAGGGTTGCAAATAGGTCGTTTGCTTTGGTTAGATGGTACTTGTCCTGTAGCGAAAAGCGGTTAATCGTTACTTTATAGTTCCCACAAATTCTGACTGTGCCTCCTCTAAGTACCGGGACAATCGGACTGGCCCACTCACTGAATTCCACCGGCGCGATGATGCCTTCTCGCTGCAGCCTGTCCAGCTCAATTTCCACTTTCTCTCGCATCATGTACGGTACCGCCCGTGCCTTGTGGTGGATGGGTCGTGTACCGGGAACCAAGTGGATCTGCACTTTCGCCCCCGAGAAACTTCCAATGCCTGGCTCGAACAACGATGGAAATCTGCTCAGAACCTGGGCACATGAGGCATCGTCGACGGCTGAAAACGCTTGGATGTCGTCCCAGTTCCAGTGGATTTTTTCCAGCCAGCTTCTGCTGAACAGTGTGGGACCATCCCCTGGCACGATCCATAGTGGGAGTTCGTGCACTGCTCCATCATAGGAGACTTTGACTTCTGCGCTCCCAATTACAGGGATCAGTTCTTTGGTGTAAGCTCTTAGCTTGATATAACAGGCCCAAGCTCAGCCCCAATGTGCCTTGTTGTACCACAGCCTGCCGAAGGCCTTTTTGCTCATAGTGGACCGACTCGCACCAGTGTCCAGTTCCATGGATACTGGTATTCCGTTCAGTTCATTTTTAACATTATTGGTGGACACTTCGTGGTGAAGGTGTGTACCCCGTACACTTCTGCCTCCTCAGTTCGAGTCTCTAGTTCAGCCTAATCCACCGTGGATCGATCTTCCTCTGCAACATGGTGGTTTGCAGAGTTTGCAGCTCGCCTGCACATTCGCTGGAGGAGTCCCATTGTTCTGCAGCCGTTGCACACATAGTGGGCCCGATGATCACCTCCACAACGCTAACAAGGTGTTAACTGCCTCGCATTAACACTTGATGGCGGACTCTGGGTCATTTGAGGTCGTGCAGCAGCCAGCGTGTACGTTCTGCCATGTCTATTCCTGCTCGAAAACGACGTAACTTTGTGCATAGTACTGGCCGAAACCTCTTTATGCTGCAAAATTTGTTTGGTGTTATCGCTGATGGACATAAATGCCTGGGCTATCATTATGGCTTTGCTCAGATTCGGTGTTTCAACAGTCAATAGTTTGCGAAGGATTGCCTCATGGCCAATGCCAAGCACAAAAAAGTGTTTCAGCATTTGTTCAAGGAATCCATCAAATTTGCAATGTCCTGCAAGGCGTCTTAGTTCGGCAACGTAGTTCATCACTTCCTGGCCCTCCGACCATTGACACGTATAGAACCGATACCTCGCCATCAAAACGCTTTCCTTAGGATTTAGCTGCTCCTCGACCAGCGTACACAATTCTTCGTAGGATTTGGTTGTTGGTTTTACCAGAGCTAGAAGATTCTTCATGAGGCCACAGGTTGTTGCCCCACATATGATAAGGAGGATCACCCTTCGTTTGGCAGCATTTTCGTCCCCTTCCAGCTCGTTAGCCACGAAGTATTGGTCGAGTCTCTCCATGAAGGCCTCCCAATCGTCCCCTTCTGAGAACTTCTCCAGGATACCAACTGTTCTTTGCATTTTTGCGCGGTTATTCGTTACCTCGTCGCCAATTATTACGTTCATAATAAAGGATGAATGAGTACTGTGAGCAATGAGTAAGTGTGACCTTAGCTCCTTTTATTAAACTCCAGATTGCAGGTACTGCGTGGGAGGCCGGCTTATATACAGTGCTCCCAAGGGATGCTGGGATCCCTTGGGACTCCCAACAGGTAGGCCCTCTGGTGGTGGTGTGATACAGGTTGCCAATGGTTAAATACATAACAAAAAGAACATAAGAACATAAGAAATAGGAGCAGGAGTAGGCCATACGGCCCCTCGAGCCTGCTCCGCCATTTAATATAATCATGGCTGATCCAATCATGGACTCGGGTCCATCTCCTAGCCCGCTCCCCATAACCCCTTATCCCCTTATCGTTTAAGAAACTGTCTATTTCTGTCTTAAATTTATTCAATATCCCACAGCTCTCTGAGGCAGCGAATTCCACAGATTTACAACCCTCAGAAGAAATTTCTTCTCATGTCAGTATTAAATGGGTGGCCTCTTAGTCGAAGATGATGCCCTCTAGTTCTAGTCTCTGCTATCAGTGGAAACATCCTCTCTGGATCCACCCTGTCAAGCCCCCTCATAATCTTATACGTTTCGATAAGATCACCTCTCATTCTTCTGAATTCCAATGAGTAGAGGCTCAACCTACTCAACCTTTCCTCATAAGTCAACCCCCTCATCTCCGAAATCAACCTCGTGAACCTTCTCTGAACTGCCTCTAAAGGAAGTTTATCCTTTCGTAAATATGAAAACCAAAACTGCACTCAGTATTCCAGGTGTGGCCTCAACAATACCCTGTATAACTAGCAAGACTTCCCTGCTTTTATACTCCATCCCCTTTGCAATAAAGGCCAAGATTCCATTGGCCTTCCTGATCACTTGCTTACCTGCATACTGTCCTTTTGTGTGTCATGCACAAGTACCCCCAGGTCCCGGTGTACTGCAGCACTTTGTAATCTTTCTCCATTTAAATAATAACTTGCTCTTTGATTTTTTTTCTGCCAAAGTGACCTCACACTTTCCAACATTATACTCCACCTGCTAAATTTTTGCCCACTCACTTAGCCTGTCTATATCCTTTTGCAGATTTTTTGTGTCCAAAACTGCACTCAGTATTCCAGGTGTGGCCTCAACAATACCCTGTATAACTAGCAAGACTTCCCTGATTTTATACTCCATCCCCTTTGCAATAAAGGCCAAGATTCCATTGGCCTTCCTGATCACTTGCTTACCTGCATACTGTCCTTTTGTGTGTCATGCACAAGTACCCCCAGGTCCCGGTGTACTGCAGCACTTTGTAATCTTTCTCCATTTAAATAATAACTTGCTCTTTGATTTTTTTTCTGCCAAAGTGACCTCACACTTTCCAACATTATACTCCACCTGCTAAATTTTTGCCCACTCACTTAGCCTGTCTATATCCTTTTGCAGATTTTTTGTGTCCAAAACTGCACTCAGTATTCCAGGTGTGGCCTCAACAATACCCTGTATAACTAGCAAGACTTCCCTGCTTTTATACTCCATCCCCTTTGCAATAAAGGCCAAGATTCCATTGGCCTTCCTGATCACTTGCTTACCTGCATACTGTCCTTTTGTGTGTCATGCACAAGTACCCCCAGGTCCCGGTGTACTGCAGCACTTTGTAATCTTTCTCCATTTAAATAATAACTTGCTCTTTGATTTTTTTTTCTGCCAAAGTGACCTCACACTTTCCAACATTATACTCCACCTGCTAAATTTTTGCCCACTCACTTAGCCTGTCTATATCCTTTTGCAGATTTTTTGTGTCCTCACACATTGCTTTTCCGCCCATCTTTGTATCGTCAGCAAACTTGGCTACGTTACACTCAGTCCCTTCTTCCAAGTTGTTAATATAGATTGTAAATAGTTGGGATCCCAGCACTGATCCCTGCGGCACCCCACTAGTTACTGATTGCCAACCCGAGAATGAACCATTTATCCCGACTCTCTGTTTTCTTTTAGTTAGCCAATCCTCTGTCCATGCTAATATATTACCCCCAACCTCGTGAACTTTTATCTTGTGCAGTATGTGGCACCTTGTCAAATGCCTTCTGTAAGTCCAAATACACCACATCCACTGGTTCCCCTTTAGCCACCCTGTTCGTTATAGCCTCCAAGAATTCCAGCAAATTTGTCAAATATGACTTCCCCTTCATAAATCCATGCTGACTGTGCCTGACTAAATTTTATTTTTCCAAATGTCCTGCTACTGCTTCTTTAATAATGGACTCCAACATTTTCCCAACCACAAATGTTAGGCTAACTGGTCTATAGTTTCCTGCTTTTTGTCTGCCTATGTAACATAGTTGTTCATTTATTTTAATTATTCATGGGATGTGGGTGTCGCTGGCAAGGCCAGCATTTATTGCCCATCCCTAATTGCCCTTGAGAAGGTGGCGGTGAGCCGACGCCTTGAACCGCTGCAGTCCATGTGGTGATGGTATTTAAATGATGGACTCTACTCGGACGATGGTGATAGAGAATTCCACTTTCTAACTGTTCTTGGTATAAAGAATTTTCTCCAGCCTCCCATTTATTCTTTATAAGTGAGTATCAGTCATTGCAAAAGGCTATGAAGTGTCGATTGAAATTCAGAGTTGGTTTTACTAATGCGCATGGTAAGTAATCATGCAATAACTATATATTTATTAGAAATCAGGACTATATGTTTTAGAAATCAAGACTACTGTTGAGTCTGAATATGAAGATATTTAAAAAAATAAATGAGTGAGTTTGCTTGCTGAGTTTCAATTTCTGCCCAAACACGATCTTGCAAGCATTTTATGGATCATTTATGAACGTAAATGGAACATCCATTATCCACACTTCAATTATCTGCCAGAATTTTTGCAGGACAAGGTCTTGCATGGGACCTTGAAACTACATAATGGCTTGTTTGTATTTTATCCTCTTTTGGTAAATAAAACTATGTCTTCCTTCGCGTGCCTCAAGTACTTTTGTGCGATTTATGAACAAGACCAAAGTATGAGAGCATTGGACCTTGGGAATCAGGCAGTTGTACTCAAATCTTCAGCTTGAGACTTGAGGGTATGGATGTGGGAGTTGTACCAGTGGAAACCGGGGAGGTGGAATATCATGAGGCGCATCGGTTCGAGACAGAAGCAACATCAGCAACAAAGTTGTGGCAAGAGGAATATAGTTTTGGTGCGGAAGCTGGATGTTTTTTCCATGCGTGGAGGGTGACAGTAACAGGATTTGAGGCTGACGGGGATATAGATCTTGAGGATGAGGAGGAAGTGATCAGAGGTGGCCTTGTCTGGTCAAAGGCTTGGAAGTTGCAATGTGTAATGCCGAGTTTGAAGGGATAGCTGTGCATGTGGGGCTAGGAGAGTTGATATTCAGAGGGAAGATGAATGAGGACAGGAAGACCGATAAATTGGAGGAAAGGGGAAGTGGACATTAGGTGTACCTGAGGATACATCTATTGAGTTCGTCTTAAATTCACTGAAGTATTCACCTTGTGTATAAATATACATAGTCAGTTTACTTTTAAAACGTATTTTTGAGATGCTATATTGTTGCCACTTTAAATATAAAAGAAGCCCACATAACTCGTCCAAAGTGTATTGCCAATTTAGTGAAGTTGTATTGGATTTGCAATTTAGAATTCTAGGCATGCATTAGATTTGGGAACAAAGCCCTTAAGTGATAGCATTTTGTTTGACAGTGCAAAATCTCTACCTTGTATGTACATTTATATATTTACAAGGGTTGTACACTAGCACAATTGTTTTTGTTGCATGTTCCAAAAAAAATGACTACTTGAAATAACATTCATATGTTTCCATCTTAAGAGACCATTAAAAACTTCAGATATTGTATCAACTCCTATCACAGCTTTGTATAACACGCCCATATTCAGTTCCAGCCAGGTTCTTGCTATCTCTTGTATCTATGCAGTTTCATGTTTCTCAGGACAGACATAACTGAACTTAACGGGTGGCCCATAGAATGTTTGCTGTAGCGGTCGGGTCAAAGACTGTTTGGCTTGGCACTAGCTACAAGCAGGTTTGGTCCTCACAGCTAGCTGAACAAATCAGTTGACTTCTAATTTCTTCCACCGTTAGCTTACTGTCAAAAGCACCATGTGCTTTTCCCATGAAGTCCTGTACAATTTTGGATCAGTGTAGCATATTTGAAATTGATTCACTTGTTTCACTGTTGAATTTTCTATTCCTCTTGCAAACTTAGAATGCTTTCCACCTTGATGATTCCCAGCTTGGTGAGTTCCCAATCTCACAGAGGTGCTTGCTTCTCAAAGGAAGGAATGCTTTTGAAAGGAGATTTGTCTTGAGTAACAGTGGCATTGGTGGAGACAAGCCTGTAGTATTGGAGAACGCATCAGAGGCATGGAAATCATTATTTATATGGTCTACAATTCTGAGAGTTGTACAAAATAATACCAGTAATGTTTAGCACCCATGGAAACATTTCTCTTGTTGGTTTCATTAACATGGAAGCAGGGGAGCATTACAAAAATTAGTCTAGCTTAAATGAACCTAGCCTTTGTTTGGTGTAAATCTTAACCAAGGAAATAAATTAACAGTACCAACAACAACAACTTGTATTTATATAGCACCTTTAACGTAGTAAAACGTCCCAAGGCGCTTCACTGGAGTATTATAACATAAAACATTTGGCACTAAGCCACTTAAGGAGAAATTAGGGCAGGTGACCAAAAGGTTGGTCAAAGAGGTAGGTTTTAAGGAGCAAGAACCTCTCAGATTGGGAACTCACCAAGCTGGGAATCATCAAAGTGGAAAGCATTCTAAGTTTGCAAGAGGAATAGAAAATTCATAGTGAAACAAGTGAATCAATTTCAAATATACTACACTGATCCAAAATTGCACAGGACAACATGGGAAAAGCACATGGTGCTTTTGACAGTAAGCCAACAGTGGAAGAAATTAGAAGTCAGCTGATTTGTTCAGCTAGCTGTGAGGATCAAACCTGCTTGCAGCTAGTGCCAAACCAAACAGTCTTTGACCCGACCGCTACACAGAGGTAGAGAGGTTTAGACACGGAATTCCAGAGCTTCGGATCTAGGCAACAGAATATATGGCCACCAGTGATTGAGTGATTAAAATCTGGCATGCTCGAGGGCAGAATTAGAGGAGTGCAGTTATCTCTGGAGGAGATTAAAGAGATAGGAAAGGGCGAGGCCATGGAGGGATTTGAAAACAAGGATGAGAATTTTGCTTAACCAGGAGCCAGTGTAGGCCAGCGAGCACAGTGGTGATGAGTGATCGGGACGTGATGCAAGTTCGGACACGGGCAGCCAAGTTTTGGATGATCTCACGTCTAAACAGGGTAGAATGTGGGAGGCCAGCCAGGAGTGCATTGGAATAGTCAAGTCTAGAGGTAACAAAGGCATTGATGAGGGTTTCAGCAATGAATGAGCTGAGGCAAGGGCGGAAACAGACAATATTAGAGGTGGAAATAGTTGGTTTTAGTTATGTCGCGGATATGTTGTCGGAAGCCATTTCAGGGTCAGATGTGACTCCCAAGGTTGTAAACAGTTTGGTTCAGCCTCAGACAGATGTTGAGAGGGATGGAGTCAGTAGCTAGGGAACGGAGTTGGTGGTGGGGACCGAAAACATTGACTTTGGTCTTCTCAATATTTAATTGGAGAAAATTTCTGCTCATCCAGAACTGGATGTCGACCAAGTTGTCTGACAAGTTAGAGACCGTGGAAGGGTTGAGAGAAGTGATGGTAAGGTAGAGCTGGGTGTCATCAGTGTACATGTGGAAACTGACATCCAAGGGGCAGCATGTAGATAAGAAATAGGAGGGAGTCAAGAATAGATTCTTGGGGGAGACCAGAGGTAACGATGCGGGAATGGGAAGAGAAGCCGTTGCAGGTGATTCTCTGGCTACGATTAGATAGATAAGAATGGAACCAGCCGAGTGCAGTCCCACCTAGCTGGACGTTGGTAGAGAGGCGTTGGAGGAGGATGGAGTGATCAACCATGCAGACAAATCAAGAAGGGATGACGAGGGATAGTTTACCTTTGTCACAGTCACAAAGGATGTTATTTGTGACTTTGATGGGAACCTTAGAGGAAGTTTGGCTCTGTGGGCTAGGGGAAGGAAAGGAAGTGGCAGAGGTGACTTAATTTTAATTCAAATCAAAGCTTATTTTGAAATGTAACCGATTATTATAGGTTAAACATAAATCTCATTCAGTTAAGTATCTTTGTGCAATGTTCAAAACAATTAGTAAAATGCGTTGCTTCTTGTCGCTCTTTGTGCTTGATTGAAAGAAAGACTTGCATTTATATAGCGCCTTTCACGACCACCAGACACCTCAAAGCGCTTTATGGCCAATGAAGTACTTTTGGAGTGTAGTCAATGTTGTACTGTTTGATTGACAATAGTGAAATCATATATTTGCCATATTTCTGTTGATGAAATCTAGCTAACTTGATTACAACATTTCCTGATTACTTTTGAAATTGTTTCATGGAACCCGGAGGAAAACATCTGCCAACATCACTGTGTCTTGGGTCTGTACACATGAGGTGCTTTTTGTGCTGAGCAGGCTTCGGTGAACACAATAGGAGTTGCAGAATGTGTTTTTCTTCAAAATTATCTGTGCAAGCCAACAAAGGAAATCTAGCCATGTATTCAGTTGATTTCAACCCAAAGTGCAAGAGATCAAACCTATTTAAATGAATTAGAATTTCTGTCAGTTTTATGTACTTAGACTAGACTTTTCCGATTGCACTATTTATTTTGCGATAATTTATCATAGTTACATACAGTCTGAGGTCTTATGAATATATTGTTTGTGAGATACTGTTGGATATTTCACATATTGCTGTGTTTTGGAAACTCGCACGGACAGTCTTTTTGTCCAGCTTGTTTTTTTGACCTCAAAGGAAAGTTCTCCCTTGGAATTGGTATTGGAAGTGTCAACATACTGCAGTGAGCTATGTTTAAGTAATGGCTCCAAGCAAGCCATTTAACCTTTGTATTACACACTAACACACTACACTGAAAAATGATCTTTATTTGTAGCAGTTGACTCCCTTCATCTAATAATAGAAATTGCATCAAAGAAATGAATGTTAGAAAGGTTTGAACCAGAACTGGAAGGTTTGGGGGAAAAAAGACCAGCAAGACAATTGAGGATAGATTGCCACCAAAAGAACTGACTGCCCATGTCTCCATCCCCCAGTCCCACCCTCGCCAGTAAATGTCTTGGATTACTTCTGTTCTCTCTCCTCTTTCCACTCTACCCCTACATACATGCAAGACGTTTCATTGCAAGGGAATGTGGATGAGCCACAAAGCACCAGGTGAGGGACTATACAGAATTATCACGTGACCGCATTACCATTTTGCCAGTCACTCCTTTGTGATTGAAGTTATTTAACTCCAGCCCACCCATCGCAGATTTGCGACTTAGAAAGTGGACGTGTGGGACTGCAGGAGAGACACAGGTTTGTAAGCAATCCTTCGGCATGTAGTGCTTTTTAAATAAAGAAACCAGCGCATGCAAGTTTGAAATAAACCAAAATTTAGATCTTTCTGAATATCTGATTTTTGGTCTTAAAGCAATCGTAGAACTTCGGCTCATCAAACTTTCACATTTTTGAAAACATTTGCAAAAGCTCACCATTGTGGCTTTTAGCTTTTTGGCTGTGCATTTTCTAACCTTTCTTTGAGTTTGAGAAGAAATAGCATAACCCAAAGAATGCAGTGATACCAGTTTTTTAACTTTCCAAATGAGCGCATAATAGAAGTCTAAATGTGAATCGGATCATCTATTTTTAGAATGATAGTTAATACCTCTCTCTGAATAAGCTGAAAATGAGCGCCTCAAGCGACTTTCTCCAACTACTATATATGGACATATTTAGTAAATTTCACCCCTTCCTGTGTTAATGGGTTGATAGACCTGTAGCAATACCTATTGTTCATTTTGCCAGACATTGATGCCTATTCTAAAATCTGGAACATAAATTGCAACAAAATGGCAATTCACCTGTGAATAAGATATATCCCAGGATGACAGCTCATAAACACCCATGTGAAAATGTGATCTGTGCACTGAGATTTATAGGGCTGGATTTTCAGTTGCCTAGTGCCTCAGTTAGCAGCGTGATGGGGCATTAATGGGAGCATAAGAGGATACCGACCAGGGGGCACAAACCAGTAGCGCCTGGCTGCTGACCATCAGTGCAATCCTGCCTTCAGTCCTGGTGCAACGCCCACTCTTGCGCCCCGGTCGGTGAATTAGGTGCGGCCACCTCATTTAGCGACCACCAAGATCAACGTCTGGAAAAACAGTCGGTACAGGCTTGCAGAGTCGTTAACTGGTGGCTACTTAAAGGGATGAGGAAGCGCTTCCCTCCGAGGTCACAGTCAGTGCAACGTTTACACACAGCACGGTGGTGAGCCTCCGAGTTTGCTGCAGCAGCAGATAGACATGCCAGTTGAGCTTGAGAGAACTTTATTTCTAAAACTTTAATGGGGGCATTACTAGTTCTCCAGCGCCGCACCTTTAAGACTCGGAGTTCCGCGTATGTGCAATGGGTCCGCCAGATATAACGACCAAACTTTGGTTATCGCCTCCCCAGCTGTAGTGTGCAACCGACTGATTTAGTGCCCCGTCAGCTCTTCGACCGATTCTGATGGATTTCTGGGCAGAGGGCGAAAACTTTTTCAAGGTGCTAAAATTACCGCTCCGCCTGGGTTACCGCCCCAAATGAGGCACGACCGAATTTCCACCCCATAGTATTTGTTGCAATGTAGTTACAATTTGTAAAAAAGAATTGTTAAAATACAACTTCCACGATATGCTCTCAAAATGGCCTGCACAGTTCTTTCAAAAATATAATTTAGATTCCATAGTTTCTCGTGTTGAAATATGTGCCACTTTCCAGAGACTGGCTATAAGGCATGACGTTGTCATGAAAGATTAATAATGTATGAATTGCCTTGACTGCTGTGTACTGTACAGTTCAGTAACTGCCTGGATTTAGCAAAGTGCTGAAAAACAGGAATGGGGTTACTGATACCACAAAGACCACAGATTATGACATTTTAAGTGTTCATGGTGTAACCTCAGATACCATCTTCTATGCAGGACTTGTAAACTGTTTTGGTAACTCAAAAATAAAACTGTAGAACAACTGGCTAAATTAAGTTTTTATAAAATGTTGTTTTGACGAGAATGTCATGCCAAAACTGTGTCATCTGCGCCATGAGCATTGTCTAGTTTTGGTCACTAAGATGCTTGGGAAAGTTGTAGCCTTTGAGCTGGTGGAGAAAGAGCTGGTGGAGGCTGATCTGTCGTATCAGATGATTGACCAACAGGAAATATTGGAGAAACAGGCTTCTTTCGTTTTAAAGGGTGTCACAAGAGGGCTCCTCAGAGGTAGGGATAAGCCATGACAACGGAACAAGGAATTATAAACTAAATCTGATAAAAGATCAAATTGGGACTTGGGTCAAGAGGAATCTCTACCTAAAATGAGATCAACATCTGGCCCTCAGGTTAGATAGTGGAAGTAAAAATTCTCGGATATTGTACTGCTCGAGTTATATTACAAACTGAATTATAATGATTTTTGGTTTTAAAAAAGCAACACTTATTGGTTGTCTATATAATTTATGGGGGATCATTACTGTATTGTATTTGCTTCATGGGTTCTTTGCTTAAGAATTCATAGGAACACATTTCTATTAAGAACTAGTTAGTTTATTAGCAAATGGTTTATGGTAACTGTCGAAATCTCGACCTCCGAAAAGAATGACTCCGACACTTACAGCTCCGGCAGAAGTTTCTTTAATTTACTTGCTAGCAAGGGGCAGGTCACACTCAGTCAATGGCTAAGTGAACACCTCCGCAATGGTACAGTTTCACAAGATATTTATACAGTAAAACCCAAGTTATGGCCTCTCCCTGAGTATTGGCTCTGTCTCGCAGTCAGTGAATACAGATAAAGAGTTAATTACTACATCCTTGTCCAGACATGGTTTCCAGATATTTCCTTTTGTCAGGGTTATTAGTTGGCCAGCCGGCCATTACTCCATGAGAGTGTGGTAATGAGCTATTACCTGTCTTGCATAGTGTCAGGATTGTTCAGTTTCCTAGTCAGTTTATCTGTTTGCATCAAATGGATGAGGTCTCTACAAGAGATAATGGCTGGTGGTTTGAGTACAAAGAAAAGGGTGGGGTGACATGGAACTTGTCGTGTAGACAATAGGAGAGCACTATGGGGGGGGTACTTGTTTCAGCATGACTTGTCTCCTAGCTGTCTGATGGCCATCAGCCATCTCAAACCAGGTTTAGCTGTTTATGCAAGTTGACTGTTTTTGTGCAGAAAGTTCTGGAAGGACCAGGACTCCATTTTGATATATATATATTGCAAAGGGCACACAAATACCGTATGGTATCAGCTTAGATAAAAATACATTTCCACATTTAACAATCACACTACACATTACCAGTTCATCCACCAGGCTCACAACCACCTGCCTCATCATGGCCCCCTTGAACCCAACTGGCTGGGGTTTTATTGAGTCTTGTGAATATCATGTGACTGGCTAAGCCACTCCCAACTCAACAGCTCGACAAACCTTTACAATTACATTATTGGTCAATGTTTATGGGGACCAGACAGGAAAGTGGAGTTGAGGCCAAGATCAGATCAGCCATGGTCTTATTGGATGGCAGAGCAGGCTTGAGGGGCCGTATGGCCTACTCCTGCTCCTATTTCTTATGCTATGTTAAATTAAATAAAAGATCAAGTTCAAGATCCAGCTGGATGATATGTTGCGGGGTGGGCAGGCGGGGTGGGGGGGGGGGGTGTAAATGTAAGTCTTTAAAAACAAAATCCTATGTAAGTGAGCGGAGTATCCACCCTCATCTGTGTTTATCTTGTGACCTTGTGAAATGCTCCGGTAATTTGAGATATTTAATACTGGATGGCATGCAAAATTAGTGCATTCGTCAGAATGTGACATTTAAGTAAGCCAGACCCTACGGTGTTCCCATCGTTGGGGAAACTTGACATGCTAAGGATGTAAGAATGCAGGAATGTGAAACAGTCATCTATCCATTGCACCAGAAATAAGATTGCAGATATGGGGAAGAAAGCATTAAAAGAAGCAAATGGATGTCTGGATCTTAACACTTCCACTTAATGTTTTATAATTGTTATAAAATGCAATGCACTGGACGTCCATTCCCATGAAAATGGCAGCCAATTGAGAATGTAAGTAACTGGCTTCTGCTCGACTTACTACTTTCCGCTCCTCCCAACCTCTCATATTTGAAATAAACTCCGGGCCTCTGCTGCTTCAGGGTAGGATTGGCTTTATTCATTATTTTGATGGGAAGGATTATTGGTCTTTTAAATTCATTATACACACTGAGTTAACTTTTAGATCAAATAACAAGAACAAAATGAATAAAATCATTCAAAGAACAAATTCTGTTGCTTAGAACATCCTAATTACAGCTCAGTGGATCCTACTGCACTGGGCTAAATTTCTACGTGATGACCATTAGTATCTCTTCCATATGTTGGCTGCAGGTCATATACATGCTCCAATATTGGTGTCTGATTTTTGTAGAACGTAGCAGTGAAGGGGAATGCTGGCAGCAATCTGAATGTAGCACTTAGCAGCTAGACACCCTTCTGTAATTGTTAGTAATGTGGCAAAGAACATAAATATCAGCATTGTGACATCCCTTCCAACATTTCCCCATAGTTAAAAGCAGTACAAGGTGTAATATATATATATATATATATTATAGCTCCACCCAGTGGATTACTGTGGCATTGCAGCCATTGCTGTTTACAAGTCATGTGACTGGCTTCCTGAAGTTATCAGCCATCTTACAGCCTGTGTGTTTGTGATGTCGTACTGAAAACATAACATGGGAAGATGGACAAAATGACCCCTCGCAAGCCTCCTGTGCCATTGTAACCCTCGGTAATATTACCCATCTCCGTTCCTGCCTCAGCCCATCTGCTGCTGAAACCCTCATCCATGCCTTTGTTACCTCCACACTCAACTATTCCAGTGTTCTCCTGGCCGGCTTTCTATTTTCCGCCCTCCGTAAACTTGAGCTCATCTGAAACTCTGCTACCCGTATCCTAACTCATACCAAGTCCCGTTCTCCCACCCCTCTGTGCTCGCTGACCTACATTGGCTCCCAGTCCAGCAATGCCTCAAATTTAAAATTCTCATCCTTGTGTTCAAATCCGTCCATAGCTTTGCCCCTCCCTATCTCTGTAACTTCCTCCAGCTCTACAACTCTCCGAGAACTCTGCATTGCTCCAATTCTGGCCCCTTGTGCATCCCCAATTTCCTTCACCTCACCATTGGCAGTCGTGCCTTTAGTTGTCAAGGCCCCAGGCACTGGAATTCCCTCCCTAAATGTGTCTGTCTCTCTACCACTGCCTCCTTCTTTAAGTTGTCCCTTAAAACCTACCTTGTTGACAATAGAAATAGGTGCAGGAGTTGGCCATTCGGCCCTTCGAGCCTGCACCACCATTCAATAAAATCATGGCTGATCATTCCCTCAGTACCCCTTTCCTGCTTTCTCTCCATACCCCTTGATCCCTTTAGCCGTAAGGGCCATATCTAACTCCCTCTTGAATATATCCAATCAACTGGCATCAACAACTCTCTGCGGTAGGGAATTCCACAGGTTAACAACTCTCTGAGTGAAGAAGTTTCTCTTCATCTCAGTCCTAAATGGCTTACCCCTTATCCTTAGATTATGTCCCCTGGTTCTGGATTTCCCCAACATCGGAAACATTCTTCCTGCATCTAACCTGTCCAGTCCCGTCAGAATTTTATATGTTTCTATGAAATCCCCTCTCATTCTTCTAAACTCCAGTGAATGCAGGCCCAGTCGATCCAGACTCTCCTCATATGTCAGTCCTGCCATCCTGGGAATCAGACTGGTGAACCTTTGCTGCATTCCCTCAATAGCAAGAACATCCTTCCTCAGATCAGGAGACCAAAACTGAACACAATATTCCAGGTGAGGCCTCACTAAGGCCCTGTACAACCTCCCTGCTCCTATACTCTCATCCCCTAGCTATGAAGGCCAACATGCCATTTGCTGCCTTCACCACCTGCTGTACCTGCATACCAACTTTCAATGGCTGATGTACCATGACACCCAGGTCTTGTTGCACCTCCCCTTTTCCTAATCTGCCGCCATTCAGATAATATTCTGTCTTCGTGTTTTTGCCCCCAAAGTGGATAACCTCACATTTATCCACATTATAATGCATCTGCCATGCGTTTGCCCACTCATCTAACCTGTACAAGTCACCCTGCAGCCTTTTAGCGTCCTCCTCACAGCTCACACCGCCACCCAGCTTAGTGTCATCTGCAAACTTGGAGATATTACTACTCAATTCCCTTATCCAAATCATTAATGTATATTGTAAATAGCTGGGGTCCCAGCAGTGAGCCCTGCGGCACCCCACTAGTCACTGCCTGCCATTCTGAAAAGGACCCGTTTATCCCGACTCACTGCTTCCTGTCTGCCAACCAGTTCTTTATCCACGTCAGTACATTATCCCCAATACCATGTGCTTTAATTTTGCACACCAATCTCTTGTGTGGGACCTTGTCAAAAGCCTTTTGACAGTCCAAATACACCACATCTACTGGTTCTCCCTTGTCCACTCTACCAGTTACATCCTCAAAAAATTCTAGAAGATTTGTCAAGCAGGATTTCCCTTTCATAAATCCATGCTGACTTGGGCCAGTCCCATCACTGCTTTCCAAATGTGCTGCTATTTCATCCTTAATAATTGATTCCAACATTTTCCTCATTACTGATGTCAGATGCCAAACTTATGGTCACTTATCCTAATATCTCCTTAGGTGGCTCGTTGTCAAATGTTGTCTGATAATGCTTCTGTGAAATGTCTTGGGGCGTTTTACTATGTTAAAGGCACTGTATAAATGTAAGTTGTTGTTGATAGTATTTGCTATAATCCAGTGAAGTTTACACTGGCTACAAGAACCTGGGGCAAAAATTGTCCCTTTCTATAAAGCCCGTGGCCACCTGAAAGTGACAGCCATGGGTCGGTGCTGACTGGCTGCCGGGTCTCCATGGAGGGGCTACTATTTTAGAAATTGCCCTACCTCCGTTTTGGAACGATGTAGGGGACCGCTTTGCCCGTTTTCCCTCCGTGGCATGCTCGCACCGACCCCTTACCGACTGGCGGTGACCCTTTCCCGAAATTGCCCCACGGGAAATTGTCATTTTGGAAATTTGCCCCGCGGGAGCGGCACCGCCGGTCAGTGACACTGACAGCTTTTTGTGTCGGCGTCCTTCCTGTGCCTTGCTGGCACGGCCGCTCTTAAAGGGGAGGTGGCGTTACCGGCGACTCCATGGTTGTTTTTATTGGCCGACTGCCAGGTCGGTCTGACAATTATGGCCGTTGTTCGGCCGGGCTGGCAACAGGCAGCCTGGCAGCCCCTCTTGGGTGCCAGGCCGCTGGCCCAGCTGAAACCCTCCCTGGTGGCCCAGTGTTTGCCACTAAAGTGGCTGCAGAGTTCGCAGCGGCCCTCCCCTTTAACTGAAAGGGGAGAGACATTGCGACGCGCCGTCATCACGCTGCTGATGACTTGTAGCGTTGGCTGCTACGACCCGCCCCCACTTCCGCCCCGTTAGTGGCGGCTACTCCACCATGACCTCACTTCCGCCCCGATGATGAGGCCACTTTCGCCCTGCTGCAAAAAAAAACAATTGGAATTTCTCCAGATTGTCCGTCCCATGCTTTGGGGCAGACATGGAAAACGATAGGTGCGACTTGTTTCCGGCGGTGGGCAATTTTGACCCCCCGAATCTGTTACTCTATAAAGCAAGTCGAGCATTAAAAAAAAAATCTCCACAGCAAGTCCTCAGAATCACTAAAATACATGAAAGACAAAAAGTTGAAATTGTGATTGTGCAGTCACAATTCAGTAACTACCTTCATTAGAAAACTTTAGGTATTTTTTTTTCAAAACTGAAAGCACAGTATACTAACAAAGTAAAACAGAGGATTGAAGAAAATAACCTTTCAAGATCCCACCTCTGAATGTTACTGCTTTTGATTTGCTGTTTTATGTTTTAAGCACATTTCGTATTCCTTTGACCCTCACTATTGAATTTGCTTCTTTAATGTTTGCATCAGGCAATGTTCTCTAGACAGCATTGCATATAACTGCATTAACTATGTTGTGGGAATCTCAGTGATAGACATTTTATTAATCTCATTTTGTTTATATATAAAATCCTTTTTTAAAAAAAAGTGAGGAATAAACCCATCACATTCTACAAACGCAGGCATGCACTATAAATATATACTAATGTTGAGATGCTGCCAAGATAACTCGATAAGTAGTTTGAAATCTAGTTCATAAATTTTACCATAATGGATTTTTTGGGGATCTGTAAGCCTGGAGGTCTAACTCCCATGCCAATGTAAATTACATTTTTAATGTCCGATTTCTAGCATTAGAGGTAAAGATACAATGCACCTAATACACCAGAGTGCCCAATGGACTCTGTGTTCCAGTTTATTCTGTAAAATGCCTTATTAGGGAATTAAACAACAACAACTTGTATTTATATAGCGCCTTTAACGTAGTAAAATGACCCAAGGCGTTTCACAGGAGTATTATGAGACAAAAAATTTGACACTGAGCCATATAAGGAGAAATTAGGGAGAAAAGAGGTAGGTTTTAAGGAGCGTCTTGAAGGAGGAAAGAGAGGTAGAGAGACGGAAAGGATTAGGCAGGGAGTTCCAGAGCTTAGGGCTTAGGCAACAGAAGGCACGGCCACCAATGGTTGAACGATTATAATCAGGGATGCTTATAGAGCAGAATTAGAGGAGCGCAGACATCTCGAGGGTGGGGGGGATGTGGGGCTGGAGGAGATTACAGAGATGGGGAGGGGCGAGGCCATGGAGGGATTTGAAAATAAGGATGAGAATTTTGAAATCGAAGTGTTGCCTAACCAGGACTCAATGTAGGTAACTAATTATTTTGGATAGAACAGCAGGACCAAAAGAGTGCATGCTCAAATGGTTCTGTTACTTCTTGAGACTAGCCAGGCACCTCTCTTATTAAACAAATGCACCAAGGAAGATTCACAGAAATTGTACTGGTGAGCTTTACTTCCACTAATCATAAATTTGCTGGGTTACAAATTGAACTTAAAACCAATTTGTTCTTGGGTCCTCAGCTGCTCATTTTCATTGTGCTGTCACACTCTCTCATGAAAAGTGTAATGGGGACTATTTACTGGGAGAGCGCTGTAATGCAGTAATAACATTTTAGTGAAAACATCTGACTCAACGCTGAAATTGTAAAAGTGGGGACTTGCATTCAGCACACCTTTCTTTGAGTAGTAATTCCCGAGCAAAATGCCCCTCCAAAAATGTCATCATAAGTCAGTAACAGCTAAAATGATTATGAAAGGAAGAAAGTCTTGCATTTATTTAGCGTTTTCATGACCTCAGGCTATCCAAAAGCACTCTACAGCTAATGAAGTACTTTTGAAGTGTAGTCACTATTGTAATGTATAAACGTGGCAGCCAATTTGCACACAGCAAGCACCCACAAACAGCAATGTGATGATGACCAGCTAATCTGTTTCCAGTGACGCTGATTGAGGGATAAATAATGGCCATGGTATTGTTAGATCCCCTGCTCCTCAATAAATACTGCCACAGGAGCTTTTACAACAACAACTTGCATTTATATGGCGCCTTTAACGTAGTGAAACGTGCCAAGGTGCTTCACAGGAGTGTTATAAGACAAAAAAAAATTGACACCGAGCCACATAAGGAGAAATTAGGGCAGGTGACCTAAAGCTTGGTCAATGAGGTAGTTTTTAAGCATCTTAAAGGAGGAAAATGAGATGGAGAGGTTTAGGCAGGGAGTTCCAGAGCTAGGGCCGAGGCAACCAAAGGGCACGGCCATCAGTGGTTGAGCGATTTACAATCAGGGATGCTCAAGAGGGCAGAATTAGAGGAGAACAGATATCTCGGGTGGGGGAGGTTTGTGGCACTGGAGGGGTTTATAGAAATAGGCAGGGGCAAAGTCATGGAGGGATTTGAAAACAAGGATGAGAATTTTGAAGTCGACGCGTTGCTTAACCGTCAGCTAATGTTGATCAGCGAGCACAGGGATGATGGGTGAACAGGACTTGGTGCGAGTTAGGACACGGGCAGCCAAGTTTTGGATGGCCTCAAGTTTACAGAGGGTAGAACGTGGGAGGCGTTGAATAGTCAAGTCTAGAGGTAACAAAGGTAATGAGGGTTTCAACAGCGGATGAGCTGAGGCAAGGGCGGAGATGGGCGATATTATGGAGGTGAAAATAGGCGGTCTTAGTTATGCCGCGGTTATGAGGTCAGAAGTTCATTTCAAGGTCAAATATGACACCAAGGTTGCGAAAAGTGTGGTTCAGCCTCAGACAGACGTTAGGGAGAGGGATGGAGTCAGTGGCTAGGGAACGGAGTTTGTGGCGGGGACTAAAAACCATGTCTTTGGTCTTCCCAATTTTGGTGAAAATTTCTGCTCATCCAGTACTGGATGTCGGACAAGCAGTCAGACAATTTAGAGACCATGGAGTGATCGAGAGAAGTGCTGGAGAGGTAGAGCTGGGTGTCGTCAGTGTACATGTACATGTGGAAACTGGTGCTGTGTTTTCAGATGATGTCGTCAAAGGGGCAGCATGTAGATGAGAAATAGGAGTGGGCCAAGGATAGATCCTTGGGGGGGCACCAAAGGTAACGATGCGGGAGTGGGAAGAGAAGCCGTTGCAGGTGATTCTCTGACTATGATAAGAGAGATAAGAATGGAACCAGGCGAGTGCAGTCCCACCCAGCTGGACAAAGGCGGAGAGGAGTTGGAGGAGGATGGAGTGATCAACTGTGTCAAAGGCTGCAGGCAAGTCAAGAAGGATGAGGAGGGATAGTTTACCTTTGTCACAGTCACAAAGGATATCATTTGTGACTTTGATGAGAGCAATTTCGGTACTGTGGCAGGGGTGGAAACTAGATTGGAGGGGTCCAAACATGGAATTGCGGGAAAGATGGGCATGGATTTGGGAGGAGACAACACGTTCGAGGACTTTGGAGAGGAAAGGGAGGTTGGAGATGGGGCGGTAGTTTCCAAGGACAGAGGGGTCGAAGATTGTTTTTTTGAGGAGAGGAGTGATGACGGCAGATTTGAGGGGGACAGTACCTGAGGACAGGGAACTATTAACAATGTCAGCTAACATGGGAGCCAGAAAAGGAAGTTGGGTGGACAGCAGTTTGGTGGAAATAGGGTTGGGGGAGCAGGAAGTGGGTCTCATGGACAGGATGAGCTCAGAGAGGTCATGAGGGGTGATGGGAGAGACACTGGAGAAAGATGTGAGGTAATGGCTAGGGCAGAGGAAAACTTTAGAGGAAGTTTGGCCCGGTGGACTAGGGGAAGGAAGGGAAGAGGCAAAGGCAGCTGAATGGATGGTCTCAATCTTAGAGACAAAGAATTCCATGAGCTCTTCACAATTGTTGTCATAGGTGAGGGTGGAGGAGACCAGGGGTGAGGAGTTTTAGAAGATGGTTAGCAGTAGAGAATAGAAGCTGGGGTTTATCTTTACATTCCAGAATGATTCTAGAATAGTAAGCAATTTTGGCAGACAACAACAGGACCTGACAATGCAGATCTGGCGGTGAATGGCTAAACCAGTTGTCCGCCATAATCCGTTTAAGTCTGTATCCCCTGAACTTAAGGAAGCGAAGATGAGGGCTGTACCAGGGAGAACGGCCAGGGTGAGAGAGAGTAATTGTTTTAACAGGGACTAGGGCATCAGAAGTGGTGGTGGGGGTGTGGTTGAGCAGATCGGTGGCTGCAGAGATGCCATGGTGAAAGGAGGGCCAAAGGCTGGAGTTTCGTAAGCCCAAAGTTGGGATTTCATAAATGCAGTTGTAAGAGAGGAGAGGTTTTTCCAGGGGCGGACACAGAAGGAAGTAAGGGGGATGTGGGTGGTGAGCGACACAAGGAAATGGTCAGAGATGGCCTTATCTACGATTGTCATGATAGGAGAGAGGCCATGAGAGATGGAACGGTCAAGGGGTGGCTGTAAACATGGATCGGGGATATGGGTTTATACCGACCAGAGAGGGCAGACGGGGCCTCAGTTTAATGTTTCATCCAAAAGAACGCCTTTCTGATAGTGTAGTACTCTCTCTGAGGAAGAATGTTTGAAGACCAGGACCTCAAATCTGGCACCAAGCTTGATGGTCTACAGGGCAGTAGTGATACCCGCCCTCCTATATGGCTTAGAAACGTGGATTATATACAGCTGACGCCTCAAAATGCTGGAGAAGTACCAGCAGCACTGCCTCCGCAAGATCCTGCAAATCCACTGGTAGGACAGGCGCACTACGTCGGTGTTCGTGTTCAGGCCAACAGCCCCAGCATCAAAGCATTGACCACGCTCGATCAGCTCCGTATGCCCGACATGTCTCCCAAAGCAAGCGCTCTACGCGGAGCTTTGACACGGCAAGCGAGCCCCAGGTGGGCAGAGGAAACACTTCAAAGACACCCTCAAAGCCTCCTTGATAAAGTGCAACATCCCCACCGACTCCTGGGAATCCCTGGCTCAAGACCGCCCAAAGTGGAGGAAGAGCACCCTGGAGGGCGCTGAGCACCTCGAGTCCCATTGGCGAGAACAAGCAGAAACCAAGCATGGACAGCGGAAGGAGCGTGTGTCAACCCAGGCTCCCCGACCAACCTTTCCTTCAACCCCTGTCTGCCCCATCTGTGACAGAGACTGTAGGTCCCACATTGGACTCCTCAGTCACCTGAGAACTCACTTTTAGAGTGGAAACAAGTCATCCTCGATTTCGAGGGACTGCCTATGATGATGATGACTCCCTCAGTGCTGCAATGGAGTGTCAGCCTACATTTTGTGCTCAAGTTCCTGGAGTGGGGCTTGAAAACACAACCTTCCTACACACAGGCAAGAGTGCAACCAACTGAGCCACAGCCTGTGGATTTTCAACATCTCTCTCGCTGCAATACACTCCTGCTGATTAGAGGCACTTTTTAACTTTTGTGTAAGGCAGTGTTATCCAATATGTTAGCCACTAGTCAATATGGCTAATTGGGAATCCAGATGTGGCTGATTGCATTTTTGATTAATAAATCACAAATAAGTAATAGACACTGCATAGCATATGTCTTCAATAATCATTTGCACGGCATAGACAAGCATACTTTAACCTTTTTGTACATGTAGTAAAATGGTAAGACAAAAAGCAGTGTGTGAATTGTTTTGATTATTGCGAGTGCTTCACTTGGTTCCTGAACAGGTAATAGTTTAAGTAAATATGTACGTTTACCTGTATTGTGTGAGTGTATGTAAGGCATTTTCTACAAAGATTAGCGCATGTGACTAAAACAGTGTTGCTGTAGCCGCACTTGTGACAAATAAGCAATTTATTTTGGACAACATTGATGTAAGGAACTTGAAGTTACTGAAATAAGATTCGCGAGTATGGTTTTTGTCAGCCTTCCTTGAAGTACTCCTTTAAAGCAGAAATACTCTTTGTATAACCCAGAGCTCGGTTATTTCCATTTCCTCCTTGCCTGTGGATTTTCATGATCTCTCTGGCTGCAATACACTCTCCTGTTAGCTCAGTGTCAGCTGTGGCTCAGTGGGTAGCACACTTGCCTTTGAGTCAGAAGGTTGTGGGTTGAAGTCCCACTCCAGGGACTTGAGCACATAAATCTAGGCTGACACTCCAGTGCAGTGCTGCACTGTCAGAGGTGCTGCCTTTCGGTTGAGACATTAAACCAAGACCCCATCTGCCCTCTCAGATGAAAGTAAAAGATCCCACGGCAATATTTTGAAGAAGGGCAGGGGAGTTATCCCCAGTGTCCTGGCCAATATTTATCCCTCAATCAACATACCAAAAAGCAGATTAGCTGGTCATTTTCACATTGCTGTTTGTGGGAGCTTGCTGAGCGCAAATTGGCTGCCGCGTTTCCCACATTACAACAGTGACTACAGTCCAAAAGTACTTCATTGGCTGTAAAGCAGTTTGAGATGCCCAGTGGTCGTGAAAGGCGCTATATAAATCCAAGTCTTTCTTTTCTTTCTTGGGCGCTGGTGGAGCTGGGATTCAGAGAATGAGAGAGGGAGCTTCGTAAAAAGTTTCAAAAAATGGTAATATGAAATTGATTCATGGTAGTTCTGTGAAAGTGACACTTGAGCAACAAATAAAGAACTTGCATTTATATCGTTCATTTCATGAGCACCTCCCAGCCAGTGAGCTACTTTTAGCATGTAATTACTGTTGTGGGCAAATGCGGCAGCCAATTTGCACAGAGCATGATCTCACAAACAGCAACGAGATAAAGGGCCAGTTAACCTGTTTTGGCTGTATTAGATGAGGGATGAATGTTCGCCAGGACACTTAGAATCCCTGCTCCTCTACAAATACTGCCATGCGATCTTTTAAGTCCACCTGAATGGGCAAAAGGCAGCATCTCTGACACTGCAGCACTTTTTCAGTAATGCACGGAATTCACTGCTCGGGGTTGTGGTTCTTGACAAAAATGAGTGAGCATCCCTGGTAAAAACTACAAGTGATGCTGAGATCAATGAAAAATGAGGAAGGAGGAAAAAGTTGTAGAGTCCTGAAACAATCTGTGCTTTACAATGAAAGTGCACTCTTGTCAGTTATTACGTTTCATTTATCTTTCCCCCAGGACTGTGTGGTGTCAACAAATACTGAGTTTTATTAGTTCCAATCAATAGCATTTTGGGTTTTATAAATTGAGGCATAGAGCACAAGAGCGAAGAGGTAATAAAATTGTATAAGGCAATGTTTAGGCCAGAGTTTAGAGCACTGTATGTAGTTTTGGACACGTTACAGACAGGGTATTGAAGCCAGGCACAGCATAGTCCACGGCCAGATCAGCCATGATCTTGTTGAATGGCGGAGAAGGCTCGAGGGGCTAGATGGCCTACTCCTGTTCCTGATTCTTATGTTCTTATATGGTGTAGATTCACCCAGACGATACCAGGAATGAGAAACTGTAGTTATGAGGGTTGACAAAGAGATTTAATATATAGATTTTTTTTTAATTACAAAAGGTTTGGCGGGATAAATAGAAAAACATTCTCTTTGGGAAGTTGGTGTCAAGGCATCAAATAGGGTGAAGAGAAATATTAGCAGGTTGTTGGAGCATGGAATGTTTTGCTGCAGGGAGCATTTGAGTGAGACAATTGCATTTTTTAAGGGGAGAAATAGATAAATATTTGAAGCAGAGGAAAATAATGGGCTATGGAGACAATGGACAGCGGTATTTGTTTTGGATTCCTTGATCAGAGATGCAATGAGGAAAATTAGTTCCTTCTGAGGTTCTGAATCAATTTTAGGTATACTCTACATGTAAAGTCACTTCACACAGTATCCGATACGCCATTCCTTTTAACCAGTATAATTAGTTTTTTTAAATGAATTGGTGAAGCTTCAATAATTTTATAACTAGCTGCCCATTCAGTTAGGTGATGCAACTCATCTCTTCAATTGTGCTTTAATTATTTGCTTAGTTTTATTTTTGAAGGCTTATCCATCTCATCTAATTCAAAATATTGTAATAATAGCTATTTCTAAAATGTAGTTATTGCACAGAAGCATATGGATTATTATTTGAACATTTTTACGCCTCAGCATTCCAATTGCTAACCCTATGTATAATGTAAACTAAGGGCGTGCAGTGACAAGAGTACCAGCCTATAGAAATATGTGGCAAGCCCCCTCCCTCTCCCGGCCCAAAAAATGAAATCGACATTAATTGGCCATTTTAGAATTATTTGCAAAATGTCAAAATTTAGCCCGATTTAATCCACTGCAAGTTCCGTTGCGCCCTTTTTTAAAGAACAATTGCTTTGAATATTTCTATTATCTTCTTGTGGTAAATAACTTCTATCCGAAGCTGTAGCACTTGGCTTCAGAGAGTATTCTCCAACGCTAATCTCATATCACGCATGTAATGTGCAATCTACCTAACAGTGTGGTCTCAGATTGAGATTTAACACAGCGTGACCCTGATAAGGCCAACAATAACCAGATACATTTAGAATTACAAATTGTATATTATAAAATTTGCAAGTAAATAAAGATGGTCAGAAAACTTAAGTTTAATGTGCTGTCCAAGTTGGTTAAAATTTACAATTTATTGTAATTCTACATAGTATTTCTAGCATTTTTTCTTTTTATAATTTTTGAAATATTTCAGGTTTAACATCATTAAAGTATTCTTGTTCTACTATCATTTGCTCCAGCAATGTTTTTTTTCTAAAAACTTTTATCTGTTAAACTATTGGTTTCCTGTTGAATTGAAGTGGGGTAATGTGAAAATGGACTGTTAATTCATCAAGGAAGCCTTGTTTGACCCCGTATCTGCAAGAATATCCTGAATTGCAAGGTATCTGAAACTGACAGGAAACAAGTTCAAATGAGATTTAATTTCTCATGTTGATTAAGTGGATGTGGTTTGTGGGCAGGCTGCATTAGCTCAGATAGGTTTTTGTGCAGCTGTGCAAAGGGTTTTTGCATAATTAATCACCTATTTTCTCAACAGTTATGCAAGAAAATTTGATAGAGCTTATCCCTTGAAGTTCTGTTAGGGTAAACTGACTGGTAACTATCGATAACTACTGAAAATTGCATAGATAGGTTTGTCAGCAGCCTGCCGACAAAGAATTATCATTAAAATTTGATAGGCCCATGTGCTAACATGTACTTTTGTCATCATCTACTTATCTCTTTTGGGTAGCATTAAGCCCTTAAATGCTGCCTGTAACACTTTTGAGAGGAAGTTATGGCCTCTAAGGGTCAAATGTCAAGTACAATTAGGGTGCTTTGCCTGTGACACTTGAGGCCATTCTAACTTCCTATCCATGATACTGCAGCAAAAAAGCAAGCTTGGATGATTTGTAGTGGTGTGCATGAATACCTGTACAACTCTTTCTCATAGTAAGGTCAACACAATTGTTAATGTCAATTGATGCACTTGTAGAAACAAAATGAAACTCAGATTTAAAAAAATGAATACTGGTAATCTGAAACAAAAACAGAAAATGATGGAAATGCACATCGGCATCTAACCGAGAAAGATAGATGATTATTTTTTCAGTGATGACCTTGCATCAAAACTGCAATCGTTAGGTGGCTGAAACTCCTTTATATAACTGAACAAAACAGAGGGGAGGGAAAAAGAGCAGGTAACCGTCAATAATGCAAATATGTTAACTTTCACAAAGAGACTGCTAATGAATTTAGTCGCCTAAATTGAATTTAAAATGCTGGAAAGGCACGTGGAGGGCTATATACTATTCACAGCTAATCTGTCAGATATTTGAAAAGCAACGTCAAAGAGTAAGTCCAACTTGGCTCCAGAGTGGGAGGGGAAGCACCAGAACGTGAATCTGAAAATCTGGCCGGAAGGTGACTGCTGACTGACCTGTGGATTTCCAGCATTCTCTGTCAAACGTTTGAAGTTTAAGTATGGGCTGTTAAATGAAAAATGTCAGATTTGTCAACTGAAATAGAGCAAAGGTGATTGGGAAAAAGGCAACTCAGCCCGACTGAGAAGGTAAACAATTACCGTATCAGTTCCCCACTTACACTGCATTCTAAAGGCAGAATGATTGTATGGAGCATATAATCAGCAACTGTGAACTACAATTCCTGAAACTGCTGACAGATTAGTGTAAATATGATTTATCCCTTTAAGAATCAAAGCTCTGAAGTCCCACATCCTTGTTGTGTATCTATAAGAAATTATCCCTGACAATTTTTTCCCCCTTCACCACCCCCCCCCCCTCACTTAAAAGTACTGTATTGATTCCTTCCTGGGATATGGTTTTACCAGCAACCATCCCCAATCCCAGCTTGACCCGATTCCCGCACACGCACCTCCTGGATAGTGAGCAGGAGCCCTGGTCGGTTTTCCCCTCTAAACCAGGAACATTGAGGCAAATTGTAGCACCTCTACGGCCCCAACTACTATCCACTAAACTCTGTGTGGACCCGACACGGAACTTGGAGCCTTCCCAGTCTGTTCACTGGAGAAACTCTAAGCAATCTGGGGAGTTAGATTCTTCATCCCGCTGACGGGGCTTTTCAACATGGTCATCCAATAGTTGTGGGGAGTGATTGGCTGCTCATGGGAGAAGTTTGCATTAGAAGCTTATAGTGAGATAGATTTTGTCCTCTTTCCACAGATAGATATATTTTGCTGTGATATTTAAAAACTAAATATTTATACCATGTTTGTAAAGTAGCTGAATAAAATTCACAAAACCACATGTAATCAACCACATTGCACCTGGGAACAACGCTTCCCCTCCCCCTCTCACCCAGTAATAAATGCTATTCTATTCTTTAGTGTATCAGCAAGTTGTGATACTGACAAGAGCATACATTATGATTCCATTAAATAATGCCAGTAACATGGTGCTGATCATAAAAAAATGTTTAATTTACAATGTAACGACCATGGTTTTTTTTCCAAGATATTAATTGATTATGATTTTGCAAAGACTTTTCCAATGAAGGAGGTTCTATGTAAATAAAAGCTGACATAACCGCTTGGCGTTCAGCATGGATACCACTCTTACTATTTTGAAATATGGCAGCTTGGGAGTGTTTAATAGGCCAGTGCTGGAGTGGTAAGACATGGGATTATTCCAGCAATTGTCTCCCGACCTCCCATTTAGCCAGCAATGGAGGATAAAGTGACAGCCAAGTCACTTCGTGCCCCACCAAGTCTCTTGTTATAATAGGTGTCAGTGCACAGGGAGATCTAGGAGGAAGATGTGAAATGGCATGAGGTTCAAAATGTTCACAAGTTTCAACTTTTTTAAAATGACTGTCGACTACTTTGTTTAGGGTTTGTGTCTCAAACTCTCTTTTTTCAACGTACAGGTGGTGGAGGAAAACGCAAGGGTAAAAGCAAAAAGTGGAAGGAAATATTGAGGTTTCCTCACGTCAGTCAGTGTGATGAGCAAAGGAAATCTATAGGTGGGTAACGTACCATACATTTACCTTATTTGTGCAAAAGCGACAGTTGAACATCATTTATCAGGCACGGCCAGCTATTGGCAAAAACAGAAACTAGCCGGAAGCCTTTTCTCTCCCAGCAAGCCAAAGAATGGAACAAGCTTCGCATTGTTTTACACAGGCTCTCTCAGCTGCTTTGTCCAAATAGAGTAAGATGTTCAAATGTTAGAATCGAACTCGGTCTCGTGCAATTTGAATATTTTTATCTTGTGTTTGGCTGTTTCATTTTCCCCCAACCGGAAACAAGTTTTTGTATACTCAGGCTGCTTTTAACCAATTCACAACGTGAAAATACAATGACGTGGGTTCTGTTTACCCATGAGGTGGAGCTTTCTTGCGATAAACAGAATGGAAATAAAAAGGCCCTTTTTATGTGCTGCGAATTTATGTAAAACGGCTCACTCATTTGCATATGAGCAGCAACACCCGTCCCTAGGTTATGTAACAGTAGTTTCAACAGTGCAAATTGGGAAAATAGACTTGGAATAAATAGAAACCACAGGAGACTACGCTGGTATGTGAAAGACAAATGACAGATTCAGTGTGATACCCAGCCAAGTAATTACACTGTCAATTTGAAAGTGATTTTGAAAACCCAGATTTTGCTTTAGGCCGCGACACCCATTATTTATACTGGTAGATCTCCTGTGGCATTGCTGATAGTATTGGAGGATTGGTTATTGTACACAAACAGGAAAGTTTGTGCAATGATTGAGGGTACCAAAGTCATTGACTTACAGTGACTGAATAATCCAAATTCCATTTTTATTAAATGCTATTCAGGGATGTTTCCTGGAGATTGAATTTCACAACTCTGGCCATTATTCTGTAAATATTATAAAGGAGGGGCCACTATTATTTATCTTATATATTCTATATACATATATTTTCCTCTACTTTTGTCTCTTAATTTTTTATCCCATACCTTGTATAAAGCTGCGAATACACAGCAAGATACACGGTGCTGGGAGGTAGATATCTGGTAATTAGCAGCACTAGGGAAGGGTCATGACATTTATTTGCACTTGCGAGCAGTCCTATGCAGTGGTCGTGTTTTGAATGGTCCTGGGAATTGGCAGAACTAGGTTGTGGGTGTCCTTCAGTTTCACACGATTAAAGTAGGGCTGTTACAGTTTTGGCAGCATGGGGTTCCTTTTGATCTGCTGTCACGGTGCATGGAGAACCTAAATTTGGCATAACCGGGAGTGGAATGCGGGATTTGGCTCACTGGTTTTTCCTGGTGTCTGTCAGCAGTGGGGGTGGGAAACAGGGAATGGGTCCGATAGCACTGCACTTGACAGATTCCATTGCTGGCAGCAGTGGCTTGTGGTATTCTAAATGATCGCTCTAAACCTTGAGTTTGTTTTGGCCTCTTTAAGGCCCCAAGTTTCCACACGCTACAAAACGGGCGCCCCTCCGAGCTGGGCGCCCGTTTTTCGCGCCGAAAAAAACCGCGCGATTCTGGAGCGCCCTGCAGCTCCATGTTTGCTTGGCGTGGCGCCCAGGGGGGCGGAGCCTACCACTCGCGCCAATTTTATAAGTGGGAGGGGGCGGGTACCATTTAAATTAGTTTTTTTCCTGCCGGCAACCCTGCGCGTGCGCGTTGGAGCGTTCGCGCACGCGCAGTGTGAAGGAAACATTGGCACTCGGCCATTTTTGTAGTTCTTTGTAGCTGTTTAATTTTTGAACATTTTTTAATAAAAGCACATTGCCATCAGCACATCAGCACTGAGGCTTCTTGCAGCAGTGAGAAGGCTGCAGGAAGCCTCAAAGTTGAGGCAGCCGTTTCCCGACAGCCTCCCCCCACCCCCCCCCGCCGTCGGGAATGGCTGCTCAACTTGTGAGGCTTCCTGCAGCCTTCTCACTGTCTCCTTCCCCCCCCCCCCCGCCCACCGTCGAGAACGGCTTCCTCCCCCCCGCTGCGTTCGGTCGGTCGGTCGGGCCCGCACTCCCTCCCCCCCCACCGCCCGCTGTCGGGAATGGCTGCCTCCTCCCCCCCTGCCGTTGGGAACGAACGGCTGCCTCAATTTGTGAGGCTTCCTGCAGCATTCTCCCTGGCTGAAGCACTTTCACACAGGTAGGAAGATGGTTTATTTAATCTTTTCTTTGCTTATAAATGTTTATTCAGGTTGGATTTATTTGTATAAGTATAAATAAGGATTTATTGTAGAATTTAATGACTTCCCTTCCCCCCCCCCCCCCCCCCCACCTCGTTCTGGACGCCTAATTTGTAACTTGCGCCTGATTTTTTAATGTGTAGAACAGGTTTTTTCAGTTCTATAAAAATCTTTACTTGCTCCATTCTAAGTTAGTTTGGAGTACGTTTTCACTGTGGAAACTTTGAAATCAGCCGCCAGTGGCCGGACACGCCCCTTTTTGAAGAAAAAATTCTGTTCCAAAGTGAAACTGTTCTACCTGACTCGAACTGCAGAAAAAGAAATGTGGAGAATTGCGATTTCTAAGATAGTCCGTTCTCCACCAGTTGCTCCTAAAAATCAGGCGCAAATCATGTGGAAACTTGGGGCCTAAGCCTCTCCCTTGTTTCCTCTCTCTCCTGTCTATTACCCATTTTCTCTTTCTCTCTCTCTGTCGATCTCATTGTGTGCATCTCTCTCTCTGCAAGTATCTCTCCTTTCTGTGTCTCTCACACTCTGTCAATGCCATTCTCTTTTTGCTTTCATGGAAAACTAGAGCCACATCTTGTTTTCTCCCTGGTTATGAACAGGGAATGGAGGGCAGAGCCTTTATTAGAGGAGGAGGTTTTCCCCTGGGAGGAAACATAGGGGGCTTGCGCCGAGATGTCTCTTTATCCCAGAATGAATGAGTCTTCATGTTGCTGTTTCATTGAAAATGGACCCAATTGTCTCAAGTGGTACTGGCACAGCTGAGAGCAGCATATGCAATTGAGAGTGTAATTGGTGCCAGGGATGTATGCTGATTCTTTCTTTACCTTCTCTTGTTAGAATGATCGACATTATTACTAGTCAACTCCAATTTTTATGGCAGTTCAAAATAATTTTACAGATTCATTCCCTGGGTCTGTAACTGGCTACAAAAGGGTTTGCAGAACATGCTTTGTTAGACGCCTTTTTATATTGAATCATTGACAAACACAACATTAGACTGTTGAGAGCCTGGTCAGTGAGGGTCAAAGAGAACAACAGAAAGTTAAACTGGCCGAGGTTCTGTAAAAAGCAGTCGTTGAATTTGAATTAAATTTTGCAATATGTCTGTCAGGCCCTTGCCCTGAGCCTCCCAGCTCTGGGACTGGGAAACATTCCACCTCCCATACTGAAGGTCTTTTTTTCTCACTCGCCGATCTTTGTGTTTATCCCTCAGCAGTTGCATAATTCATTCTAAGCGAAATTTTTGGACATTTTCTGAGATGTGATTAAGCACTGAATTCATTTTTATAAGTACTATTCAGCATCTGTTTTCTGTGTAGCATGAAAAAGATCAACTTAAAAAAAAAATCTGGATTTATTTCAAATGTGCTTTAAAATAGCTTGTTTCTGAAGTATTGCATTTGCAGCTCTAGAGTGCATTATGGTGTGCTGGTTTCCTTGTGCCATTACGATGTTTCAATATATGTGCTACAGTTATGCTGTAATGGCCACATCTGTGCTTTATAAAACCAACACAAAGGTAATGTCTAAAATGGATCACTTATTTGCTTATACGCTATTTTTAATACAGAAAGTTAAATTTCCTTGTATGTCTTACAAGTGGAGCCCATTGCCTCTAGTTTAACAAATAGCTACATTTTAGTAAGCTCTTACTTAGGCCCCAAGTTTCCACACGCTACAAAACGGGCGCCCCTCCAAGCTGGGCGCCCGTTTTTCGCGCCGGAAAAAAACCGCGCGATTCTGGAGCGCCCTGCAGCTCCATGTCAGCTTGGCGCGGCGCCCAGGGGGGCGGAGCCTACCACTCGCGCCGATTTTGTAAGTGGGAGGGGGCGGGTACCATTTAAATTAGTTTTTTTCCTGCCGGCAACCCTGCGCGTGTGCGTTGGAGCGTTCGCGCACGCGCAGTGTGAAGGAAACATTGGCACTCGGCCATTTTTGTAGTTCTTTGTAGCTGTTTAATTTTTGAACATTTTTTAATAAAAGCACATTGCCCTTCCATGATCAGCACTGAGGCTTCTTGCAGCAGCGAGAAGGTGCAGGAAGCCTCAGAAAGTTGAGGCAGCCGTTTCCCTCCCCACCCCCGCCCGCCGTTGGGAACGGCTTCCTCCCCCCCCCCCCCCCCCGCTGCGGTCGGTCGGTCGGGCCCGCACTCCCTCCCTCCCTCCCCCCCCACCGCCCGCTGTCGGGAATGGCTGCCTCCTCCCCCCCTGCCGTTGGGAACGAACGGCTGTCTCAACTTGTGAGGCTTCCTGCAGCATTCTCCCTGCCTGAAGCACTTTCACACAGGTAGGAAGATGGTTTATTTAATCTTTTCTTTGCTTATAAATGTTTATTCAGGTTGGATTTATTTGTATAATGTTTGTATAAGTATAAATAAGGATTTATTATAGAATTTAATGACTTCCCTTCCCCCCCCCCACCTCGTTCCGGACGCCTAATTTGTAACCTGCGCCTGATTTTTTAATGTGTAGAACAGGTTTTTTCAGTTCTACAAAAATCTTCACTTGCTCCATTCTAACTTAGTTTGGAGTACGTTTTCACTGTGGAAACTTTGAAATCAGGCGTCAGTGGCCGGACACGTCCCCTTTTGAAGAAAAAATTCTGTTCCAAAGTGAAACTGTTCTAACTGACTAGAACTGCAGAAAAAAAAATGTGGAGGATTGCGATTTCTAAGATAGTCCGTTGCTCCTAAAAATCAGGCGCAAATCATGTGGAAACTTGGGGCCTTAGTATTGTACTCCCAATTCAACACAAGCAAAAATATTCCTTATTCTCTGGAGATGCAACATTTATTAATTACAGTTTAATCAATCTGGAAAAAAAATATTGCACTGACCTAGAATCTTGTTAATTGTTTCGAAGACTGGAGTGGCTGGTAGGATGCTGAACAGTCGTCTGCTCACTCAACTGCACTTCTTCAGTAATTGTCACTAGGTGGCAAGGTTGACATTAATTGTAGGCTGTCTGAGCATAGTGCAAAACTTATTTTACAGAAGGCTAACTGCCACATAATGTTATTTTGCTAAATCACTTTGTATTGTCATTTATTGTTTGAACTGTCTGCAGACTCTGGATTTGATCTCTGGATTTACAATTTATAAATGTTAGAAATATTGCTTGTCAATCAGAGAAGTGCTTGCCTGGGAATAAGAAGAAAAAAAGAAATACTTGCATTTATATAGCACCTTTCATGACCCCAAGACGTCCTAAAATGTTTTACAGTCAATGAAGTACTTTTGAAGTGTAGTCACTATTGTAATGTAGGAAACGCAGCAGCCAATCTGCACACAGCAATGTGATAATGACCAGATAATCTATCTTTTAGTGGTATAGATTAAGGGATAAATATTGGCCAGGACACCAGGGATAACTCCTCTGCTCCTCTTAGAAATAGCGCCATGGGAGCTTTTACCTCCACCTGAGAATAGACGAGGCTGGCTAACAGAAAGCAGAGAGTCGGGATAAATGGGTCCTTTTCGGGTTGGAAATCGGTGGTTAGTGGTGTGCCACAGGGATCGGTGCTGGAACCACAACTGTTTACAATATACATAGATGACCTGGAAGAGGGGACAGAGTGTGGTGTAACAAAATTTGCAGATGACACACAGATTAGTGGGAAAGCGGGTTGTGTAGAGGACATGGAGAGGCTGCAAAGAGATTTAGATAGGTTAAGCGAATGGGCTAAGGTTTGGCAGATGGAATACAATGTCGGAAAATGTGAGGTCATCCACCTTGGAAAAAAAACAGTAAAAGGGAATATTATTTGAATGGGGAGAAATTACAACATGCTGCGGTGCAGAGGGACCTGGGGGGTCCTTGCGCATGAATCCCAAAAAGTTAGTTTGCAGGTGCAGCGGGTAATCAGGAAGGCGAATGGAATGTTGGCCTTCATTGCGAGAGGGATGGAGTACAAAAGTAGGGAGGTCCTGCTGCAACTGCACATGGTATTGGTGAGGCCGCACCTGGAGTATTGCGTGCAGTTTTGGTCACCTTACTTCAGGAAGATATACTGGCTTTGGAGGGGGTACAGAGACGATTCACTAGGCTGATTCCGGAGATGAGGGGGTTACCTTATGATGATAGATTGAGTAGACTGGGGTCTTTACTTGTTGGAGATCAGAAGGATGAGGGGTGATCTTATAGAAATATTTAAAATAATGAAAGGGATAGACAAGATAGAGGCAGAGAGGTTGTTTCCACTGGTCGGGGAGACTAGAACTAGGGGGCACAGCCTCAAAATACGGGGGAGCCAATTTAAAACCGAGTTGAGAAGGAATAATTTCTTCCAGAGGATTGTGAATCTGTGGAATTCTCTGCCCAAGGAAGCAGTTGAGGCTGGCTCATTGAATGTATTCAAATCATAGATAGATAGATTTTTAACCAATAAGGGAATTAAGGGTTATGAGGAGCAGGCGAGTAAGTGGAGCTGAGTCCACGGCCAGATCGGCCATGATCTTATTGAATGGCGGAGCAGGTTCGAGGGGCTAGATGGCCGACTCCTGTTCCTAATTCTTATGTTCTTATGTTAACGTCTCATCTGAAAGACTTCAAACCGAAAGAGATGCATAACTAATCTACATATTTTTATGTATGGAGAAAGTAGTTGTATAGACGTACGGCGCATACCTTCGATAGTAGGTATTACACAGCTTCATTAGACTCCTGCGACTGAAAATTTGGTAGTGCCTTGTTTGGGGGCGCTAACAGCAACGAGGCGGGAGTTCCTGTGCCAGGCGCTCCACTTCCTCTTGGGGGCGGGACCGGGGCGCAAATGGACGCAAATTTTCCAGTGCTATGTGGAGGGATGTGTAGCGCTGGCAAGAAGACGAGGCCCTCTCCATTAAAGGCGAGGGTCAAGCTGCTGACTCTGAAGGAGGAAGAAGGGGCCGCCGCTAGACCACCAGGGAGTGGGGTGCCGTGGCAGCAGCCCAGCACACAAGCGGAGTGGCGGGCTGCAAGATCGTGGCACGGACCCCGCGATCTGCAGTGAAGAAGGCCGCGACCGGTAAATCGGCCATTTATTTATTTTTCACTGCCGCACCTCCCCTTTAATTTTTTCCCCGCGAGTGGCCTACAACCGGAGTTGTACAGAGAGACTCCAAAAATAACTGTACATTAACTGGTGCAGTGGAGTTACTGTGGTTAGATTGGAGTCGAGGCATATTGGATGCAGTAGAATGAGCTTTATTTTGTATCTGTCCCATGCAAGCCTGGCTGGAGTGCATATTGCGGACAGTGAGTGCCATCACTGAGAGTTGTCCCAATTAGCACGCCTCATCTTGAGCACATACATCGACCAAAGAAATGTAAATTGAAAGGAAAAAAAATCGACAGACCATTTTTACAGCCCTTCTGTCGTACAAGGGCAAATAACCAGGACTTTAATCTACATATAGACTGGGCAAACAAAATTGGCAGTAATAGCATAGAGGACAAATTCATGGAATGTATACAAGATAGTTTTCTAGATCAGTATGTTGAGGAACCAACTAGGGAACAGGCTATTTTAGATCTGGTATTGTGCAATGAGAAAAGGTTACTTATTAAGCTTGTAGTAATGGGGCCTTTAGGGAAGAGTGACCATAATATGATAGAATTTTATGTTGTTTGAAAATGATTAAGTTGAATCCGAAACTAGAGTCTTAAATCGAAACAAAGCAAACTTCGTAGGTACGAGGAGCGAGTTGGCTAATGTAGATTGGGAAACTACATTAAAAGGTCATCATCATCATCATAGGCAGTCCCTCGAAATCGAGGAAGACTTGCTTCTACTCTAAAAATGAGTTCTTAGGTGACTGAACAGTCCAATACGGGAATTACAGTCTCTGTTACAGGTGGGACAGATAGTTGCTGAAGGAAAGGGTGGGTGGGACTGGTTTGACGCACACTCCTTCCGCTGCCTGCGTCTGGTTTCTGCATGCTCTCAGCGATGAGACTTGAGGTGCTCAGCGCCCTCCCAGGTATACTTCCTCCACTTAGGGCGATCTTTGGCTAGGGACTCCCACATGTCGGTGGGGATGTTGCACTTTATCAAGGAGGCTTTGAGGGTGTCCTTGAAACATTTCCTCTGCCCATCTGGGGCTCGCTTGCCGTGGAGGAGTTCCGAATAGAGCGCTTACTTTGGGAGTCTTGTGTCAGGCATGCAAACAATGTGGCCCGCCCAGCAGAGCTGGTCGAGTGTGGTCAGTGCTTCGATGCTGGGGATGTTGGCCTGGACGAGGACGCTAATGCTTGTGCGTCTGTCCTCCCAGGGGATTTGCAGGATCTTGCGGAGACATTGTTGGTGGTATTTCTCCAGCGACTTGAGGTGTCTACTGTATATGGTCCACGTCTCTGAGCCATACAGGAGGCAGGTATCACTACAGCCCTGTAGACCATGAGCTTGGTTGTAGATTTGAGGGCCTGATCTTCGAACACTCTTTTCAAGGTATGATGGTAGACAAGCAATGGATAGCACTTAAAGAATTAATACATAATTTGCAACAAATATACATTCCTTTTAAGGCACACAAACCCCACAGGAAAAGTGGTCCAACCGTAGCTAATAAGAGAAGTTAAAAATATTAGATCAAAGAAAGAGGTTTATAATGTTGCCAAAAAGTAGTAAGCCTGAGGATTGGGAGAATTTTAGAATTCCACAAAGGAGGACCAAGAAATTGATAAAGAGAAAACAGAATATGAGAGTAAACTAGCGATACACATAAAAACAGACTGTAAAAGCTTCTAGTATGTAAAAAGGAAAAGATTAGCGCAAGTAAATGTGGGTCCCTTATAGACTGAGACAGACAAAATTATAATGGGGAATAAGTAAATGGCAGAGAAATTAAACAAATACTTCGTGTCTATCTTCATGGAAGAAGATGCAAAACAATTGCTGGAAATAGTGGCAAATCAAGGGTCTAGCGAGAATGAGGAACTGAAAGAAATTAGAATTATTTAAAAAAAAATACTGCTGGAGAAACTAATGAAAGCCGATAAATCTACATCCTAGGGGTTTAAAAGATGTGGCTATAGAAATAGTGGATGCATTGGTTGTCATCTTCCAAAATTCCAGAGATTCTAGAACGGTTCCCACAGATTGGAAGGTAGCAAATGTAACCTCGCTATTTAAGAAAGGAGGGAGAGAGAAAACGGGGAACTACAGACCAGTTAGCTTGACATCAGTCATAGGGAAAATACTCAAATCTATTAATAAGGATGTGGTGACAGGGCACTTAGAAAATAATAAGGTTGGGCAGAGTCAATATGGATTTATGAAAGAGAAATCATGTTTGACGAGTTTTTTGAGGGTGTAACTAGCAGAATAGATAAGCGAGAACCAGTGGATGTGGTGTATTTGGATTTTCAGAAGGCATTTGATAAGGTGCCACACAAGAGGTTATAGAACAGAAATTAGGGCTTATGAGGTTGGGGGTAATATACTAGCATGGATTGAGGATTGATTAATGGACAGAAAATAGAGAGTAGGAATAAATGGGTCATTTTCAGGTTGGCAGGCTAACTAGTGGGGTTCTGCAAGGATCAGTGCTTGGGGCTCCGCTATTCACTATATATTAATGATTTGGATGAGGGGACCAAATGTAATATATCCAGGTTTGCTGATGATACAAAGCTAGGTGGGAATGTAAGTTGTGGGGAGGAGGCAAAGAAGCTTCAAGGGGATATAGACAGGGTAAGTGAGTGGGCAAGAACATGGCAAATGGAATATAGGGTCCAAGTTTCCCCAGGAGTTGCTCTTTTTTTTGGAGCAACTCGATTTTTTTTTTTTAAAGAGTATCTTAAAAATTGCAATTCTACCCATTTAATTTGCTCCAGTGTAAGTGAGTTGGTTAGGTTATTTTTTAGTTTAGATTTTTTTTCAAAAGGGGGCGTTACCAGCCAATAACGCCTGTTTTGGCCATTTAAGTACGATTAGACAGCAAAAAGTTACTCCAAACTAACTTAGGCCAGCGTATTTGGCCACTAGTGTCCACACAGAAAAACCTTGCGGTGAGCTAAGAGATCAGTGCAGGTAGCCAGAGATAAGGGGTGCGGAAGGGAAGTGAGAGAACCTTGCAGAGCACTAAACACCTTCACAACAACATTAAAGAAGCATAAATACATTTAAAGCACCAAGCACTAAACAAAGCACAAAAATAAGCATTCAATAACAAATAAAAAATACAAGGAAGCTGAGAGGACATGCACCGAGCAGCAAGACTTACAAAGCACAAAAAGTAATAAGCAATTAATTAACAAATAAAAAATAGAAGGAACCCTGCACCTAAAGCACCAAGACCAAAGTAATAAGCAATCGATCAATCAGTAAATAACAAATAAAAAATAGAAGTCTTACCTTAGGGAACGCAGCGGGCTGCCGATGAGGGAGCCCATTCGGCCAGGCCCTCCCACACAGCCTGCGGAGCGTCGCAGAGATTCAGGTTGCGAGGAGCTACTGCACATGCGCGCACACTCTAGCGCACGTGTGCAGAGGTCCCAGCACTGTTTTCAGCGCCGGGACCTGGCTCCACCCACCCCTTGTGCTGTGCCACGCTGAGGCCAAAGACATCCTGAGGAGTGGGGAGAATTGGAAGGTAACTTTTCGGCACCCTTTTTAGTCCAGAAAGTCAGCGCACCTCACAAAGGTAGGGCTGGGGGTGGGGGGTGGGGGGGGGGGGGGGGGGGGGGCACTTGGGCCCATAATGTGGAGAAATGTGAAGTTATCCACTTTAGTAGGAAAAATAGAAAAGCGGAGTAATTTTTAAACGGTGAGAGATTGGGATATGTTGGTGTTCAGAGGAGCCTGGGTGACCTTGTATACGAATCACTGAAAGTTAACATGAATGTACAGCAAGCAATTAAGAAAGCAATGGTATGTTGTCCTTTTTAGTACAAGAGGATTTGAGTATAAGAGTAAAGACATCTTACTGCAATTATATAAGGCCTGGGTGAGACCACACCCTGGAGTATTGTGTACAGTTTTGGTCTCCCCACATAAGGAAGGATATGCTTGCCATAGAGGGAGTGCAACAAAGGTTCCCAGACTGATTCCTGGGATGGAGGGAATGTCCTGTAAGGAGAGATTGAGTAGACTAAGCCTATATTCTCTAGAGTTTGGAAGAATGAGAGATGATCTCATTGAAACATACAAAATTCTTACAGGGCTTGACAGGGTAGATGCAGGGAGGATGTTTCTGCTGGTTGGGACATCTAGAACCAGGGGTCACAGTCTTAGAATAGGGGGTCGGCCATGTAGGACTGAGATGAGGAAACATTTCTTCACTGAGGGTTGTGTACTGTTGGAATTTTCTACCCCAAAGGGTTGTGGAGGCTCAGTCGTTGAGTATATTCAAGATAGAGAGTGATAGATTTTTGGATATTAAGGGAATCAAGGGATATGGGAATAGTGCAGGCAAGTGGAGTTGAGGTAGAAGATCAGCCATGATCTCATTGAATGGCGGAGCAGGCTCGAGGGGCCAAATGGCCTACTTCTGCTCCTATTTCTTATGTTCTTATGTAACCTGTTTCAGTGGATGCTGGAGTTAGGTTACTCAATACTGAATTCTGAATTCTTCTGTACCCTCTCCAAAGTCTTCATATCCATCCTAAAGTGTGGTGCTCAGAATTGGACACAATACTCCAACTGAGGCCGAACTAGTGATTTATATAGGTTTAGCATAACCTCCTGGCTTTTGTACTCTCTGCCTCTATTTATAAAGCCCAGGATCCCATTTGCTTTATTAACTGCTTTGTTAACCTGTCCTGCATCCTTCAAAGATTTGTGCACACACACCCCCAGGTCTCTCTCTTCTTGCACCCTCTTTTAAAATTGTATCATTTAGTGTGTATGGTCTCTCCTCATTCTCCCTACCAAAATGCATCACCTCACTTCTCTGCGTTGAATTTCATCTGCCATGTGTCCACCCATTCCACCAGCCTTCCACGTCTTCTTGCAGTCTATTAATATCTTCCTCAATGTTCACTACACTTCCAAGTTTCGTGTCATATGTCAATTTCAATATTGTGGCCTGTACCCACCCCCCCCAAGTCCAAGTCATTAATGTATATCAAAAACAGCTGTGGTCCTAGTACTGAACCTTGGGAACACTAATGTATACCTAACACCAGTCCGAAAAGCAACCAATCACCATAACTCTCTCTGGCCAAAATTGCCCTGCGCCCCGATTGGTGACTGTAACTAACTGGGGCCGGGACTTTCTGCGCCCCACTGCTGAATTCGGCTTACCCGCGCGCTCCACTTCCTTTGGGGGGCTGTTACAGAAGCGCCACTGGGGCAAGTTCTGTAGTGTTACGCGGATACTCCATGTAGCGCTGACGTGCTTCAACACCCCTCCCCTTTGCGCCCGCTGCACACTCTGCACGGCCTCTGATGGTCTCCACTAGGCTACCAGGGCAACATGTGATCGGGCCTGCGGGCGGCCCGGACCAGGATAGGGCCACGATTATAGAGCCGACCTGAGAGTTGGCAATAAAAAAAAGATGGCGGCCCGGTGCGCTGCTGTCGTCCCCTTTAAGGAGCGTCCTGAGAGCAAATTTCGGCCAGCTTCGCGGCCCGCGGGGCAATTTCCATCGCGGGGCATTAAAGGGTGCTAACGATGATGCAGCACCTCTTGAAACTTCTGGGCAATTTTCCAGGAGGCGGTAGTGCCCCCCCCCCCCCCACTCCACCAGGTGAAAAGTCTCCTGCTAATGGGGCTATCAAAAGGGGCCATTTCTCACCCTCTGTTTTCTAACCTTAGCCAATTTTGTATCCATGCTGCTGCTGCCCCTTTTATCCCATTGGCTTCAATTTTGCTAACAAGCCTAATGTGGTACTTTATAAAATGCCTTTTGAGAGTCCATATACTTAACATCACTACACTGCCCTCATCCACTCTCTCTGTTAATTCATCAAAAAACTCAATCAATTTAGTAAAATAGTGGAAGCCTTTGGGCCCGAACTTGGTCAAAGCCAAGACCCGCCCAAAGGACCGCCGAGAGATCGGGCGGTACTTTGCCAGGAAGTTTCCTCTGAAAGAGATGGCAGTACCGCCCAGTGGCAAAATAACGGCTTACATCGTCAATCTAGGAGGCAGCGGGCGGGAGCTCCCAATCTCGGCGGCAAATGCGATCGTTGCCAAAGTGCCGCCGACGATTGAGTCGGGCCCAGCGGAGGCAGACCTAAAAATAAATATCTTAAAAAAAAAAACACTGGAACGCCTTCAGGGGAACCCCATTCACATGAATTGCTGGAAAGAAAAAATTAAAAGATGTTCGCTAACCTTTTTTTGCAGGTCTTCTTACTTACCGTCGGGGTTAGACCTGCCTCTTCGCAGCGGTCCTTCCTCCTGCTGCCGCCAACTCCCGCCCGCACCAATATGGCAGCTTGGCGGGCGGGAGGTCACTTACGTGACTTGGCCGCGAGCGGCCGTCCGTGGGCGGTTCCCGGCGGTACTCCCCTCCTGCCGGCTGTGGACCTGGAGGAGTCTGTCACCGAAGAGAAAGTGGCTAAAAATATCGGCGGCAGTGGGCGGTAAGGCCACCAATTTCGGGCCCTTTGTCCCTGGGTGAACTCAAACCACCAAACTTTCAGTTAATAGGAGAACGCACTAACTGATTGCGTCAGTTGGCACACAGATGCCTGGATTTTTGGGACGTTGGCTACTGGCAGAAGATCCTGTTAAAAATGTGTCTAAACATTCTGTGATCAAGCATGCACTTACTGTAAAACCTGATGCACGTGGAACACCTTAGTGCAGCTTTTTACAAGCTGCAAAAGTTGGTACAGATGATTTGTGCATGTACCTTTTGTTTGTGACATGAACACTGATACATAATGTCACCCATGCAAATAATAGATAACGACAGGAAGGATAATGAGATATTAATGATGGCTTTTGAAGTCAAGCAGTTTGTGGATATGATTTCATGTCAAAATTATGGCTTTAGTTGACAAATGGAGGCTATTTTTGTAAAGAAAATCTCCAATGATAGTGGACAAGTGCTTAAGAGGGAAATGTACATCTGTGTCATCTCCTGAACCTTATTCAGTAGTGCCTGTTGTCAGGCCTAATATGAATTTATTTAAAAAAATCAATTTAAAATTGGTCACAATTTTAATTTTCTGTACTGAGGGCAAAGAAAAGCACCACCTGCATAGTCAGGTTGTCTTTCTGTTTTATCCTTTTTTGTAACCAAAACGTGATTTGTTAAGTACATTCATGCATTCCCACCTTTTGGAAATTTCAATTTAACTCTCGTCATCACTATACAAGGAAGTTGATTTTTGTTGAAAGCTATAGAATTGCTAATGCTGCATCGGTATTGCTGCAATTCCATCAGCAGCAAGCCAGGAATGCCAACAAGTAAAAATATGCAAGGAAGTATACAATAAATGGTAAGACTTTAAAGGGTCTATTGTACAAGAGGGACCTCAGTATAATTAAACAGGCCATTAAATGTGGTAGTTCAAGTAGATAGGGCCATAAAAGAGCAAAGAAAAGCTAGAAGGATACAAGACGTAAGCAAGGAGGTAATGTTGAAGTTTTACAAGGTTTTATTTAGGCCACAGTTGGAATATAATGCACAAGACACCCCTTTTACAGGAAGGATATGAAAGAAATGGATCAGGTGCAGCATCGATTCACTAGAATGTTAACCAGGGATCAAAGATTCCAGTTATAAATAGAGACCGGAGAAATTCAGGCTTTTTTCCCTGCAGCTGAGAAGGTCAAGAGGTGACCCGATCAAAAGAAAGATCTTGCATAAAGATAGTGTAGTGTTTTACATGACTTCAAGGTATCTCATTGTTGTACAGCCAATAAAGTACTTTTGAAGTGGTATCACTATTGTGATATAGAGAAATACAGCTGTTGGTTTGCTTCCAGCAAAGTCCCACAAAACAGCAATGAGATAAATGACTAGTTAATCTGGTTTTGATGGTGGTAGTTGAGGGATAAATATATTCCAGGGTACCAGGAGAACTCCCTTGCTCGTCTATCAATAATTCCAAGGGATATTTTACATTTACCAAAGAGGCCCGGGGGGAACTGGTCTTGATTTCACAACTGAGTCGAAAGGTAGCACTTCCAACAGTGTTGTACTGAAGTAGCAGCCTGGATTATTTGCACCAGTGACTGGAGTGGAGCTTGACTCCATAACCTTCTGACTGGAGGCAAGAATGCTACTGCTGAGCCAAGGCTGACAGAAGACTAAGAAGCATTATAATGATGTGTTGCTTCTTTTGGCCTATGAGAGATGTAAGATGATGGAATTAAAGCAGAGGTTAGAATAAGTTCTGAGCTGTTGCCACCTTGATCTGGCAATAGCTCAATCTTGCCACAATAGTACCTTAGGGTGGCTTTTCATTTTTTCCTGATTGATTATTTGAGCAATGCTATACATGATGAGAATTACAGAGCAGTCGTAGGTTTGGGTCCACAGTTGACTTGTCGCTCTCGGCAAGTGTACTCCCAAGGTCAATTTTTTTTTCTCAATTATTTTTCCTGAGGTAAATTGTTCTGGCAATTAATACATCTATTAAGTTAGTTGCCAAGCAGGCTAGCATGTCTGCTAGGGTTTGTAAGAAGCCCTAATATAATAAGACAATGTTTGGCTTCCAACTTTAGGCTTGGATTTAGACCACAACTCCCAAAATATTTAGCAGCATTTACTGTAGAATAAAGAGAAAATGATGATTGTAAGGTGTTCAGCTGTTAAACAGAAATAAGGAATTGTAGAATAATTATTTCTATGATCAATAGAGTTGTACTCCGCAAAAGCAAATTCATTCCCATATTTAGGTGCATAGATGGAGAATGGTGCTTCAACTGCAATAAATCTGTCTGGGTTTAATTAAGTGACAACTGTCATTTGTATTGAATAAGTTATGCATAATTATGTTATCTACATGTATTTTACAAAGTCTTGCATGTCGTGTACAATTCCTGTCTACAAACCTTACTCTCTGTGTGTGTGGAGAGAGAGAAAATGAGATGTCCGGAAGAGAGAGAGAAGAATGGGGGACAGACAGATGGAGGGAGATGTGGTGTAAAAGATCAGGGAGAAACAGATGTGTGGTAAAGATTGCAGAGAGAGAGAGAGAGAGGGAGAAACATACGGGGTAGAGTAAGATCGGGGCATAGAAAGACAAGATCATGGACTCAAAGCGATATTCGGAGATTGAGGGAGACAGAGATGCAGCTAATGAATCAGAAGAAACAAATGGGTGCAAGTGATCACAGACCGGAGGGGGTCAGAGAACTCGTGCCAAAGAAAGTTGAGAGTCTTATGATATTGGAGAGGGAGAAGATTATACATGTAGATCAAGGGGCAGAGATAGAGATTGGGGAGAGAAAAAGAGACATGGAACAGAGAGAGACAGATACACATGACAGATGTGAGAGACGTACCGTATCGGGGGAGAGGCAGAAGGCTCACTAACACCATGGGAGCTCTGTGTGTGTGCACGTGTGCGTGTGAATGTGTTAAAAACGGCAGTGCTGCCAGCTTTCAATTCAAAAATCCTATGTCAACAGTGTCTATGGGTTATCTCGTATTGTGTCATCTGCTCCGTCACACTTTTAATAGGATTTTCCCATAATTGTGGCAGGCTGTGATGTTAGGACACTTCTTAAAAACTGTTTTAGGTCTGCCAGCAGTTGCATGCTCTGGCCGAGGAACGGAAGGAGCAGCGTGTCAGCATACCACTCCAGGGAGCAGCACGTGCAGGAGAGCAACGGCAGTGAAGAGGGACGTCACCAAGATCCAGGTCGGTGATTGGAGCGTGGGCAGGTACTGCAGGAGCGGCGAGGTCAGGGCGAAGGAGCGGTGAGAGATTGCAGAGGGACGTGATCGGGGCCCAGGAGAAGCGTGAATTCGGGGCCCAGAAGAGGCGAGGGCCCAGGGGCAGCACGGGCCAGCCCATACTCTGATATGTGTGCGCACTAGGTCCGTGCAGCAGAGCTGGTCTCCAGTCGTCTTGGTTAATCCTTGCCACTGGACCAAGACCTAGCTCTGTCAAGCCCGTGTGGTGGCTGGTGTGCAACGGCCACCACACGTTAAAAAAATCCACGCACAGGCATCTTCCACCTTTCACGATTTAGTTCGGGACCTGGAATATTAGCTCCTTCATTGAAACACCTGGGAACTTTTTGACGTGGAAGCAAGTCATCCTCGATTCGAGGGACTGCCTATGATGATGCTCTGGCCACTGGGGGTGACACGTTGCAGAACCGGCTCCAAATCTCACCACCATGAGGATGATACCATTGTGCAAAGTCAGTAACCAGGTAACACTTGTAGTTTACTTAAATTTTAACTTTTTTAAAATATAAATAACATGTTTGGATACAGTATATGAGTAAGTTGAGACATGGCATGTGATAAGTGTAGCCTGCTTTGGAGGAACAGGTGACTTATGGTTTCCAAAGCTATCCACCATTTGGGGTTTTCTTCCCGTCATGTCTGGGTCTGTTGTAGACTAATTCATAGAGATTGTTATTATTAGTCAACAACTCCATTATTGTATCATGTGACTACCAGGATAATGGAATGCGAACGAGATGGATTTTGGTCTTTTTTCTTAACATAAGAACATAAGAATTAGGAACAGGAGTAGGCCATCTAGCCCCTCGAGCCTGCTCCGCCATTCAAAAAGATCATGGCTGATCTGGCCGTGGACTCAGCTCCACTTACCCGCCCGCTCCCCATACCCCTTAATTCCCTTATTGGTTAAAAATCTATCTATCTGTGATTTGAATACATTCAATGAGCTAGCCTCAACTGCTTCCTTGGGCACAGAATTCCACAGATTCACAACCCTCTGGGAGAAGAAATTCCTTCTCAACTCGGTTTTAAATTGGCTCCCCCGTATTTTGAGGCTGTGCCCCCTAGTTCTAGTCTCCCCGACCAGTGGAAACAACCTCTCTGCCTCTATCTTGTCTATCCCTTTCATTATTTTAAATGTTTCTATAAGATCACCCCTCATCCTTCTGAACTCCAACGAGTAAAGACCCAGTCTACTCAATCTACCATCATAAGGTAACCCCCTCATCTCCGGAATCAGCCGAGTGAATCGTCTCTGTACCCCCTCCTAATCTAGTATATCCTTCCTTAAGTAAGGTGACCAAAACTGCACGCAGTACTCCAGGTGCGGCCTCACTAATACCCTGTACAGTTGCAGCAGGACCTCCCTGCTTTTGTACTCCATCCCTCTCGCAATGAAGGCCAACATTCCATTCGCCTTCCTGATTACCTGCTGAAAAAAAATATTCCAATGTTGATTTCCCAGGTGAATTGTTACCTCATTTATTTTTTGCCCTTTGTCGGGCATCCAGCCAGCTTCAGAAATTCCCTCGCCTGACATTGAGAGTGAAGTTTCACATTAATTCAATCTTTCATATAAGAACATAAGAAATAGGAACAGGGGTAGGCCATATGGCCCCTCGAGCCTGCTCCGCCATTTAATATGATCATGGCCAATCCAATCATGGACTCGGGTCCACTTCCCCGCCCGCTCCCCATAACCCCTTATCCCCTTATCGTTTAAGAAACTGTCTATTTCTGTCTTAAATTTATTCAGTGTCCCAGCTTCCACAGCTCTCTGAGGCAGCAAATTCCACAGATTTACAACCCTTTGGGCCCAAGTTCGCACAAGAAAAAAAACGGGCGCCCCTCCGAGCTGGGCGCCTGTTTTTCGCGCCTAAAACGGTGCCTAAAAAAATCCTCGGTATTCTCCACCTACCTGTAGGTCCTCTGGCCCTCGGCGCAGCCAGCACGAGCTGTGGGGGGGGCGGAGCCAGGTCCCGGCGCTGAAAACAGTGCCGGGACCTCTGCACATGCGCGCTACAGTTGGCACGCAAGTGCAGTAGCTCCAGGCGCCGAACTGTGTGGGAGGGGCCCGAAGCACGCAGCCCCTAGCCCTGGCCCAATGGCCTCACTGGGGCTGTGTGAATGAGGCTCCTCCCACGGTCAGCTCCTGCTCCCCCCCCCCCCCCGACCAGACCCGACACTCGCTCCCCCCCCGCCGACCAGACCCGACCCAACACCCGCTCCCCCCCCCCCTCAGACCCAACCGGACACCCGCTCCCCCCCCCCCCCCCCGCCCCGACCCGCTCCCTCCCCGACCCGACCCGAGACCCGCTCCCCCCCCGCCCCGACCCGAGACCCGACACCCGCTCCCTCCACGCCGAGACCCGCTCCCCCCCCCCCGCCCCGACCTGACACCCGCTCCCCCCGCCCCGACCCGAGACCCGAGACCCGCTTCCCCCCCCCCCCGCCCCGATCCAAGACCCGACACCCGCTCCCCCCCCGCCACCGGACCCG